>NW_019417078.1:222343-337482 GCF_000390285.2 Anoplophora glabripennis
GACCGTTTTGTCAGGGTTTACTGACAGTGCCTGCCCCTTACACCAGTCATCTATCCATTTCAAAGCATCTTTCATGAGTTCTGAAACGATAATATTATGATTCCCGACTATGAGAACGACTAAGTCGTCCGCATAGCCTTGTGCATAAAATCCCTTTCGAATAAGGCCCTCCAGTGCGCCGTCCACCACTAATCCCCATAACAAGGGAGACAGTATGCCTCTCTGGGGGAAGCCCTGGCCTACCTTACACTTGGATGTCTCTCCCGAAAGGGTAGCTGTTACTGTCAGGTTTCTCAACAGAGATCTATCCAATGACACAAGATATAGATATTTTGCTTCCCTGGAAAGCCTAATACACCTCTCCCCTATTATAGGTTCAAAGAGTCCAATCAAATTCCTTCTCCTGGTGAAGGGTACTACGATCATTTTGTCAGGGTTTACTGACAGTGCCTGCCCCTTACACCAGTCATCTATCCATTTCAAAGCCTCTTTCATGAGTTTTGAAACGATAATATTATGTTCCCCGACCATGAGAACGACTAAGTCGTCCGCATAGCCTTGTGTATAAAATCCCTTTCGATTAAGGCCCTCCAGTGCGCCGTCCACCACTAATCCCCATAACAAGGGAGACAGTACGCCTCCCTGGGGGCAGCCCCGGCCTACCTTACACTTGGATGTCTCTCCCGAAAGGGTAGCTGTTACTGTCCGGTTTCTCAACATGGTATCTATCCAACGTCATAAAGTGTCATCAAGGCCCCTGTTGCGAACTGCCGAATTAATAGATTCGAAAGGTGTATTATGAAATGCCCCTTTAATATCTAAAAAAGCTGCCAAAGCTAGATTTTTGTCGTCCATCGCCCTCCCTATTCTAGAGACTAGGCTATGAAGGGCTGTGTCGACTGATCTGTCTGCCTGATAGGCGTATGTGACTTGTGTAGACGATTTGCCCTCAACACCCCGTTCCTTATATACCTATCAACTATTCTCTCCAACGTTTTCAGGAGGAAAGATCGGGCGATATGCATACGATGGACGCCCTCCATGCTCGTTGCTCGCTGTATGTTAATCATCAATTTAAACCAATCGGTTTTATATTAAAGGTGTTTATGTTACACAAATAACAAGTAGTATTTTGTTATTCGGAAATAAATGAATCATCAATTTTAAAATCCAGTATAGTGATGCTGATGAATGAAATACAATAACTGGAACCGTTGTTCACAATGCTGTACGAAAATTATTTTCCAATTTTAGTTCCCTGCCATTATTTTATATAAAAAGCTTTTTATTGGCCTGAGCCTTTAGTTTTTATTTTGTTTCATTTTGTTCTAGTTTGTTCATGGATTTGCATGGAAAGTGTGTTAAATAATGGAAATAGTTGTTATAACAGCTATTGAGCACGCCACATGTAATAGTGAATGTATAATACATTTTAAGAATTGTTTTTTTTTGTGCAAATCATGGCTAGAAAAAAATACAGAATAGGGAATTTTTTTTCTGTAAAATTATGTAGGTACCTCTCTATTTCTTAACAGCTAAATATCAACACATGCAGCTCAAACTGAAATGATTGATTTTGACTTTTTATATTAATTTATTTTCTCATTTAAAATGAAAAATACCGGGGGTATATGGCATCTTCAGAGTAAAAAGTGATATCTTTCTGCGGCTTTTGAAAAACTGTTTCCAGCAGTTTGTTACAGGCGTCTTAAATTTTCGTTGGAACGTACTGTAATTAGTTTTTCTTCTAAGGACTTCTCGTCTGTTGAGACGGTGCAATGACTGGCACCAGTGGCATGTTCATCGCTGACAATATTACTTTTTTTTTTTTCAAAGGGAGTTAAATAATGCAAATATTACCTTTACGAATATTTGAGGTACATCTTTTTTTCTCATCGTTATCAAAAAATAATATGTTTGAATAGGGCAAAGTTCAACAAATTTAGCAATATCGGTCTGAAACCACATTCCGTTTCCAGCTTTTGACGAGAACGGTCGTGTCCACGTGGTGTAGCAAGTGTTAGATAACAAGTAGTTTAAAATATTTATATAGTTTATGGACTAAAATCTATATTAGTGTTAAAGTTTAGTGATTAGTAAATAGTATAGTGTAGTGTAGTGTTAAAACAGAATGAGTGCAGCCCGGGGGGGGGGGGCGACCCCCCTGATAAAAATGATATTAATATGGACATGGATTTTTTGGAAAATAGTAGCGAAGCAGCCCTAAAAGGAGCAAGTCTAAGTGCAAAAACCAAGGTGGTATCAAATTTAATTAATAATTTTGGCCAACCGCGAGGTAACTCGTCACCTACAAATACATCCTCAACTGAATAGGTAACGATAACAATAGAAAAACGAACGGAACGTCCAAATTATACATACAAGCAATCAGATATAGGCCCTTTTCATGTATATGCAGAAAATAATACTCCAGACTTTAAAGGTAAATTAAACGCGGTTAAGGTAGGTGAAATAATCTTAAATGCAATCCCAGAGCTAGACAATAAAATTAGAAAAATCGAATCCATTGGCAGGAACAGGGTACGAATATCATTCAGAACCTACGATGCAGCAAATAAATTAATCTCTTCAAAAAGTTTTATGAGAATATACAATTTAGATTTTTATATTCCTAAATTTGTTTTATTTAGACAAGGAGTGATAAGAATCCATGAAGAATATTCTAACGACTACCTTAAGGATAGAATAAAACAATCCGATTTACACTGTAAATTTGAAGTAGAAAGCGTAAGAAGAATCAATAAAAAAGTAGTCGAAAACAACGAAATAAAATATAATCCCACGAAAACGGTTGTTATTAGCTTTTTGTCACAAGAATTGCCTAAATACGTTGCCATCAATCATGTTAGATTTACAGTTGAACCTTACGTTCGAAGAGTCATATTATGTAACAACTGTTTTCGTTTCGGGCATATGGGAGCTCAATGTCGAAGCAAGGTTAGATGTGTTAAATGTAAAGAAGACCATAGTTCCGATTCTTGTACAAATTTAAATCACAATCCCCAATGTTTTCATTGTAAGGGAAATCATTATACGAATCAAATTAAGGATTGTCCAGAATTTAAGCGGCAAAAAGACATTAAGAAATATATGGCTCAAGCAAATGTCTCATACAAAGAGGCGGAAAAGTTCATCCCTAAAATAACATACGCTTCTGTTCTGGCCAATCCACAACCCGACTTTACCTTGCAAACAATTCAATTGCCTAAAACAAATTCATCGATTACACGTACCCCTAATAGATTCACCACCATCATTAATTCTCCAATCAAAAGAATAAGACCTAATTCCCCGGATATTACGGAAATGCAAAGAAATGAAATAATTACACCAGTTCCTCTTACTCTCACCCCAGGTGGTGTCCTAAGTAACCCTATATATTACTCAAACATCAACGATAAAGCTGATCAACCTGATCATTTACAGACGGAAAATGAAGTAAACAAAAAAATAGTAGATTTGGTTCTAGCGGTAATAAATTCAATCAAACAAAAAAACTTGAATGAAATACAAGAAACCGATATACTCGATTTAATTCATAATCAAATTAAATCTTATCGATAAATATCCTTGGAATTCCAGGGGATTCTCTTTAACTGTCTTTCGTCATGTTTGTATTACTTTTAAAATTCCCGGATAATAATAAAATGGATAACTTAGTAATATGCCAATGGAATTGTAGATCAGCTATTGCAAATAAGGGTAATTTAGAGAATTTGCTGGTAACTAAGGGAGTCAATGTTGCTTTTTTGTCAGAAACTTGGTTCAAACCAAACGTATATACTAGTTTTAAGGGTTTTAATAATATTCATGTTGATCGCCAAGATGGGAAAGGAGGTGTAGCTATTCTCGTAAAACATAACATAAGATATTCGGAAATCTCATTAACAACCAATAATAAAATTATGCAAGTTTGCATTACAATAGATTTATGTGAAAACAAAAAACTAACTCTAGTCTCGGTATATGTAACTCCTCAAACCAAAATTAGTTTTAATGAATGGAATGGATTCTTTCAATCTATTCCAAAACCATGCATTATTGGAGGCGACTTTAATTCTCACCATGTAGCATGGGGGGATGAAGTTACAGATACCTACGGGAGTACACTATCGGAGGCAATTGATAACAGTAATCTAGTATGCCTAAATGATGGTACACCCACATGCATAGGTAACTATCGCCAAAGAGACAGTGCTATCGATCTTACCATATGCTCACCACAATTAATTCACAACTTAGGGTGGTACCCCTTAGAAGACACCTATGGCTCGAACCATATTCCGATCATTATAAACTGTCAAATTAGTCCTCAGTTCATTGAAACTAAGTATAGTCGAAAATGGAACACAAAAAAAGCAAACTGGAACAACTTTTATTCAAAATGTTTAGAATTGTCAAATAATTTGAAACATGTTAATTATAAAAATTATATCGAAGTGATCAATCACTCTGCAGAGGATACTATCCCACAGTTCAAAAATAGTACCCTTGGTAAAAAACATGGCAAGTCATGGTGGAATGATAAATGCGAGGATGCGGTTAAAAAAAGAAAAGATAGTTTTAAGCGTTATAAAAACAATCCTAACTTAATGAACATCTTGGATTATAAAAGATGCGATGCAATTGCAAAAAAAATAATAAAAGAGGCGAAAAGAGAAAGTTGGAGACATTATTGTTCAAGTTTAAACAAAAATGTTCCATTAAAGAAAGTCTGGCATCAACTAAATAAATTCATCAATAGGCCTCAAAGAAATGTTAAAATAATAGATTCTTCTGCAGAGTGGTTGGACAGCTTTTTTAATAAACTAACTCCATCATTTGTACCTCCTCAAACTCCATTTTTAGGAGTCGATGTTTATGAATCAAATATCTTGTTAAGATCGTTTACCTTTACCGAGTTAAATAGAGCAATAAAACAGAATAGTAATAGTGCACCAGGCAAGGATCAATTACAATATTCAATGTTATTTCATCTTCCTCTTCATATGAAGCAAATACTTTTAAGTATATTTAACAACATCTATTTAGGAAAGACCTCTATCCCTTCAGAATGGCGTGACTACATTGTAATACCGATATTAAAACCAAACAAACCCGACGATAATCCTAATTCTTACCGCCCAATTGCGTTGTCTTCCTGCGTGCTGAAAACATATGAACGAATATTAAAAGGCAGATTAGAGCATTGGCTAGAAAACAAAAACTTCTTTCCAAAATCTCAATTCGGCTTCAGGAAAGGATCGTCAACCCAGGATAATTTAGCCAGTTTAGTGTCGGATATCCAAATAGGGTTTTCAAAAAAGGAGTGCACCAGTATAGTGTTTTTAGATATTACAGGAGCATACGACAACGTGGATTGCAATATATTAGCGACAAAAATGTTCCAAATCGGTCTTCCTAATAAACTTATATCTCATATTTATCAACTTTACAACTCAAGAAACGTCTATGTGAGAACAAGTGATGGTTTAATGGGACCAAGAAAAGCTTCTGTAGGGTTACCTCAAGGCAGCATATTAAGTCCTCTGTTGTATATTATATATACACATGATTTTGAACAACAGTTTTCTAACACTCAATTTAAGGTATACCAATTTGCAGATGATTATGCCATTCAAACACAAGGTAAAAAAGTAGACGATTGTCACCAAGCACTGGATGAAGCATTAACACTCGCAACAAAATGGTTTATAAATAATGGTTCACCAATATCTGAAGAAAAGTCATCTATATGCACCTTTACAAGATCACGTTACCAACCACCTAATTATATAAAACTTTCCAAACTTAACCTTAAATATAAAACCTCAGTGAAATATTTAGGTGTAATACTAGATAAGAAGTTAAACTGGAAAGACCATATAAATCTACTATGTAAAAGAAGCGAAAACGCACTCAATATTCTTCGCACATTTAGCCACAAAAAATGGGGAGCTGACCCCAATATATGTCTCTTATTCTATAGGTCCTTAATTAGATCCATTTGTGACTATGGTTGTATCTTATACGGGACAGCTAACCGGATTCATCTACAAAAAATTGAACAACTAAAAAATAAAGCACTTCGACTATCCATCGGTTACCTGAGAAGCACTCCAATTAATATCATGGAAGTAGAATGTATTGAACCACCACTTCAGCTTAGAAGAGAAATGTTGCGCGATAGACTTCTATTAAAACAGTTAGCTAGGAATAATGAATTACTCAACAAAATTCATAATCTGTCTATACTAGGACTTACAAACAGATATTGGCACCATAAGAAATTACCTCATTTAGTAGAGAGTTACCTGTGGATTTCTCAGTTCAAAGAAGAAATATATAAATCGACCAATATTCCCTGTTTTGGTATTGACTACCAAATGTATGAGAGCATACCGAAAATAACATTCATGGATTTTCAAGATAGCGAAAATATAAACAACATTACATTGCAGACGCTCCTAGTTACTAGATGGCAATATCAGGAACATATATTTACAGATGGTTCGGTAATAAACAACGAAACGGCTTGTGCAGTTTGTCACGACAACGATAAAGTTTCCATGCAGTTTAGACTACCATCAAAAGCCAGCATATATACAGCGGAACTTGTAGCTATCAAAGAGGCAATCAAATATTGTCAAAAATATGAACTCAATCGCTATTTCGTCATATTCACGGACAGTAAAAGCGTCACTCAAGCGATCCAAAACGTCAACCCATCAACAAAAACCTCCCATCTCATCACTGAGATTATTAAGATGTACAACGAGTTACGATCACTAAATAAAAACCTGGAAATAGTTTGGATAAAAGGTCACGCGGGAATCACGCAAAATGTACATGTAGATAAACTAGCTAAGGAGGCAACTTTAATCGGAGATCCCATACCTGAATTTAAAATCCCAAGCTCGGATATTAAAAAAATCATTATGGAAAAATTAAAGAACAACTGGAAAAAATACTATCTTGACTACGCTGCAGGAGAGGGTTACAAGAGATTACAGCCTGGAATAAGAAGAAAATCATGGTTCGCAACGGAAACGAATAGGTCTTTCATTCGAATAATTTGCCGTATGAGAAGTTCCCACTGTTTATGCGGGGAATACAAATATAAAATGAAACTTAAAGATAATCCTTACTGTGACTGTGGAGAAATTGACAATTTACAACATTGCTTAATGGAATGCTCAATAAAGAAATCTCAGGTAGACGATCTATTTACCAAATTGGCTGGTACCAAACAAGTTTTGCCAACTAACATTTCTAACCTATTATCATTAGGAAAAATAGATGTATATAAAATTGTATACAATTGTATAAAGAAGAACAACATAATTTTGTAAATAAATATGTAAGGACTTATATTATCAAAAAAAAAATGTATAAATAAAGGAATGATAAATAATAAGAAAAAAGAAGAATAATAATAAAATAAACCTCAATAAAATAAATTAAGACAAAAATTTTAAAAAGAGAACAATAATAACAATAAATATAAATAAGTACGGAGTTATAGTAGTACATATAAAAAAAATACACGGAATCATAGTAGAAACTATAATGACCTTTTTTTGTTACTGTTAAGATGGATGTATTTATTAATCATTGTCAAACAAGAAAGAAAATATAAATCATCGGGCATGTGGTATCTTGTAAAGTTTAGCTCTTAGTGTTCCATTTCTATACTATTTAATTAAGAATCCGTTTGTTCTTTATTTCTTTATATGGCCATAATATAAAAATTGAGTTAAACAAATGAATTAATAAGCAGATCATGACAAGGACTGGCTATTTGGTGATGAACCAGTGCCATTTCAAAACACACACACACACGGTCTGAAACATGCGGAGACGATTTTCTTTTTTGAAGGAGTCAAGAACAGTAATATTACCCTTTAATATGATGGATATTTTAAAAATGCACTAGATGACATTATGAAAGAACGTTGTAAATAAAATAATATAATATTTAATTTCACTTTACCACCACAGAGATAGGCCGTTAATAAAACTAATAAAAAATACGCGCGAATTTACCTACACCGACGATCAAGCCGTTAAAAGAATTTCAACTGAAAGCCGGTAGTGAGACAGCAACAAAGATAAATTTATGCCCACAAAAAACGAGTTAATAAAAGATACCTAGAACAGATGAGTTGCCAGGTTGGCAACGTTGGCACTCATTTAGGAAATTCATAAAGTACAATAATAAATTAACAAGTTGAAACATTTTATTAAAAGAATTTTTGTATATTTGGCGTAATCAACATGTTTTTATAGTAAAACGCATTTAACATAGATGTAGTAAATTATTTATGCCTACAATATTATTCGTTTAATGCCAAGAACTTGCCGTGTGTCTTACTAATATTAATTCTCAGTAGGTATTACAATTTTTTTAAATAATGTTATATTTTAATAGTACCGGATGCTTTTAAAATATAAGGAAATTTAACAATTTAATGTGACAACAATGTTTCTCGCTTGTAGTGGACTTTGCCCTATTCAAACATATCGGTTAGAGTATAGGATCAGCTGCCCAAACTCGCAACTCCAAAAACATCGAAGAACCCGCGTTTTGCTTTTTTTCAGTCAAAATACTTTTTCACAGGATGGATTTTTTTACAGCACAACATTGCTGCTGAATTTGATAACTATTTTGGATATCAGATTTGCTGTTGCATCTTACATTGTTAGAATTACGGGATAGTATTTCCAGAATTTGGGTTTAATTTACACATTTAATACACTAATTTTGTCGCCCAGTTTATATTTGAGCTCATGCTTTAATTTGTTTCTGGAAAGTTGTNGACATTATGAAAGAACGTTGTAAATAAAATAATATAATATTTTATTTCACTTTACCACCACAAAGATAGGCCGTTAATAAAACTAATAAAAAATACGCGCGAATTTACCTACACCGACGACCAAGCCGTTAAGAGAATTTCAACTGAAAGCCGATATTGAGACAGCAACAAAGATAAATTTATGCCCATAAAAAACGAGTTAATAAAAGATAGCTAGAACAGATGGGTCGCCAGGTTGGCAACGTTGCCACTCATTTAGGAAATTCATAAAGTACAATAATAAATTAACAAGTTGAAACATTTTATTAAAAGAATTTTTGTATATATGGCGTAATCAACATGTTTTTATAGTAAAACGCATTTAACATAGAAGTAGCAAATTATTTATGTCTACAATATTATTCATTTAATGCCAAGAACCTGCCGTGTGTCTTACTAATATTAATTCTCAGTAGGTATTACAATATTTTTTTAATAATGTTATATGTTAATAGTACCGGATGTTTTTAAAATATAAGGAAATTTAACAATTTAATGTGACAACAATGTTTCTCGCTTGTAGTGGACTTTGCCCTATTCAAACATATCGGTTAGAGTATAGGATCAGCTGCCCAAACTCGCAACTCCAAAAACATCGAAGAACCCGCGTTTTGCTTTTTTTCAGTCAAAAAACTTTTTCACAGGATGGATTTTTTTACAGCACAACATTGTTGCTGAATTTGATAACTATTTTGGATATCAGATTTGCTGTTGCATCTTACATTGTTAGAATTACGGGATAGTATTTCCAGAATTTGGGTTTAATTTACACATTTAATACACTAATTTTGTCGCCCAGTTTATATTTGAGCTCATGCTTTAATTTGTTTCTGGAAAGTTGTTTTTCGTTTTTTGTTAACACAACACCTTTGATATTATATTTTAATACCTTAATACTCAAGCCTGTCAAATTAATACACTTTTTAATTTCATCAATTAACTTGAATTCAAAGACCTAAATTAGCTGTTTCTTTTTTCTGCTGAAAACTTTGTCACAAGTTTTGTAATTGGAATTATATCAGATAAACAGTTTTTATGATATTTATTTATTTGAAACAGCTTTGAGACTATGTGGAGGCAGTTTACGTTTATAACACCACTTTTATCAACATTTAATTTTATTTCTTCTAGCATTGCTTCCATTGATACACATAAAGAACAGTTAAGGTAAAGTCATATCATGGGAGGGAAAGTGTGAGCTTATGAATTTGTACACATTTAATTAAATCTGTGTACAATACTACTTACTGTTTTGCACAAAGGACCGCGCACTAATTACAAAGTTATGTTTGTCCTCTGGAATAAAGTTTAGATCACAAAAACTCCGGCATATTCATTTATTTTTGGCCACTTTTACTTCTACTCTCTACTCCTCTATTTAGCATTTCTGACAAGTGTATAGATGGAGTAAAAACGTAATACTAATGGCGATGTCACTCATTTTAAGATTTTTTTTTAAGACCTCGCCATCATTTCTACTTATACATCTTGTGTCCCTAGGGAAAGTGGGTTAAAATTTACTTTTATTTAATTTAATTTTTTTTTTTTCGGAGGAGGCTACCCAAAAAGGATAATTTTTTTCTAGAATAGGCCCCCACCAATTTTCAACCTACAGGCCCCCACCACTGTAAATTGGGCACTGCCCATGACCTTAGTGCCACGCGACAGGCCAACCTCAAAAATTGGTTACATGCATCTTTGATCTGTTTCATCGACCAGTTCTCCTCCATCCACGTTTCCGAGGATGATAGATCCCACAAACATAATGTCACGCTACCGATCACTCAAATGCGGATTGGGTTGGTTCTTGGCTGTTGGTTGGAATATTGCGGATGGTGTGACAATATGTTCGTGGACTTTATCTCCCTTGAAAATGGGTGATGAACTAGATGTGGCCGGTGCAATAGGTTACGTATACGTTTAACTCCTCTGCGAGGCAGTTTTTGGCCGGTTTAGGGAGGAAGGGGTTAGGAGTGCGGGTAGTGTGGGCTTTACCTTCCTTGCAGATATATGACATCGCTATCCGCATTCCGTCTTTACTTCATCTACACACGTGTCTAAAAAAGAGAGTAAAATTGGCCAAAAATAGACAAACAAGACGCCAAAAATAACTCAGTAATTCTCAATTTTGACTGAGACCACTTTTTAATGTAGCTGGTTTTAGTAGGTGGTCATTTTAAACTCATATAAGTAGTGATGTCAAACAAGATGTATGAATTATTAAGCATCCAGTGATGTATGATCAAAAATCAGTATTATCAATCAATTCAATTTTAAGGATAAAAAATTAAGCAGAAAATTATAAATTAATATATTTTATATGCCATGAAAACTCACAACGACTGCAGTGAAATTAAACTTATATAGTCATTAATTTACGTAAATTTGTTTGACAAAATCAAGAATAAAACTGTATCAGACATTAATAATAAGAATATATACATTTTAAATGAAATATAATCAGTTATTATTGTAACTTGTAACGTCTCAAGCTACTTCTTTTTTTTATCTACATAAGGAGGCGTATGTATTTTTTTCATGTACCTACTTTTATTATGTATTATTTAGTTGGAACGTTTGCAATTACTGAATTTTACTTGCCATTTCATTTCCGTCTCTACATATTATCTGATATTTATTATTACTTTTCAGATCAAAATGGAGCAGTAACCCTCATTTCTGCGGATCATATGCACACGTTAGCATAGAATCTGAGAATAAAAAAGCTTCTGCCGAAGATCTTGCTAAACCTCTCATATCAGCAAACGGCAAACAGACAGTACTTTTTGCCGGCGAAGCCACAAATCCCTCGAAATTTTCTACGGTCCATGGTGCTATTGAAACTGGTTACAGGGAGGCTGAAAGATTAATAAAAATATACAAGTAAATGTAAATGCGTTCTAGTTCTGTCTTTTTAATAACATAATTATACTTTATTAAACATGTATATAAAAATAAATATAATGAATGCAAACCGCGAATTGTTTTTCATTTTTTAATTCTCATATATTACATATTTTAGTTAATATTATTAGTAGTAGTAAGAAAATATATTCTAGGTTCCCTTGTAATGAACAACTTTCTAGACTTGTAGCAAATAAATAATATTTTCAATTTTGTTTGGAATTTGAAGTCCGTTCTTATTTTGTTTTTGTAATTCTTTGTTGTCAGAACTTATACAGGGTGAGATTTAAGTACGTGGTCAAGGGGTGACTCCTTGAGTGATTCTAAGACGAAAAGTTTATATAAATATAGGTCCGGTACTGCTACGTTTTCAACATACGGGCGTCAAACTTTTTTAAAAAATCGTTTTTTCATAAAAATCTTAATAATCTTTTAGGCGACTTTGTTGCAATTTGGCAGTGTTATTTGTGGTAGAAAGGGGCTAATTTAGCCCTAACTAGATTAACATTATTAATTCCAGTGGCGCCCCGGGGAGCACTTTAACCAATATTTTTGGCAAAAAAAAAGTGCGCTACTGACTTTTTTAAAATTTTTTTCGTGTCTTGCTTCCGTTTTAGGGAGAAAAAAAATAAAAATCAGTTTATTGCTTGTCCCTGGGATAACATAATACAAAATTTAAACTACCAAATCAAAAAGAACAGATACACCCCAGTTTTTGATAGTTTGGTAGTTTTAATATGATTCCCAGTGACATGCAACAAAGTGATTTTTATTTTTTTTATCCAAATAGGGAACAAGATATAAAAAATAATTAAGAGACAAAAATATGTAAGTACTTTTAGTTGCTTAATGGGGAAAAAATTATAAAAGTTTTAAGTGTCTCTGCCTCAATTTTTTTTTGTCAAAAATATTGGTTAAGGTGCCCCCCGGGACGCCACTGGACTTAATTAATTTTACTCTAGGCTAAATTAGCTCCTTTCTACCATAAATAACTGCCAAATTTCAACAAATTCGGCTAAAGGTTTATTAAGATTACGAAAAAACGATATTTTAAAAAAAATTGACACCCTGTATCTTGAAAACGAAGCATTTCCGGACCTATGTTTATATAAACTTTTTGTCTTAGAATCACTCAAAGAATCGCCCCTTGAAGTTTGGCCACGTACTTAAATAACACCCTGTATATCCAGCACTTCTCTCTAGTAATCATGTTCAGTCATTTGTCAAGTGACTTTCGAAAACGATAACTGGAGCATTTCAACCCGCAACAAATTGTCATTGTTGAAATTGGACAGACTGAATCTGACCCTTGTGTACGAGTACTATTTACATAGGTACTGTAAAAATGAACAACTTCAAATCAATTTATTTTTACAAGGATTTAGAAGTATTTAAGAACAACCAACATGTGTTTCGTAAAATAGATACACTAATATTTTTAAAACTTGCAAAAAAAAGAATATTCCTAAATTTAAATAAAATAAAAATTTAACATTAGCCGTGTTATACCTAATGCGCATGCTTGAAAAGGATAGCCTCATACGCAGGTGAGATCTTGTTGACGTCATCGCTGTAGTCATTAGCGGTTAGTAGTTGCTTTTCTGTACTACTATTTGGTTTGTTCTATTTGTAGGTCATGTCTGTAGTAGACAAATTGGAGCAAGGATGGCAAGAGCTACCATGTAATGGCATGTATCTAATCCTTTAGGAACAGGTGCAGGCGCATTTAGATATTTTTATCCATGACTTATAAAAGTCTAAAAGCGTGATATGTTTAGATGAATATTCCCCACAAATTTATTGTATGTAAACTAACACTTTACCTCGACTGTATCGTATATATGTATTTTCCTCTTTTTTTCCTGGCTAGAACTTCTCATATGATAACTGAAAGTTTAGCATCATAAAACATTTTTTATACATAACCAGAGCAAACAGAATTTTCTCCCTTTTCGATGAGCTTCTTTTTAGGCTATTGATTATATCCAAAAAACAGGGTTAAAAGGAACTATGAAGCAATTTTATTGCATGAATTGTTCAAAGGGTCATTTTAGATGAAAAAACCGCGGAATGCTATTAAATTTGACTGATATATGGCCGTTCAAACTTAGCCAATTTTTGCGCGTTTACCCTTACCTAAGTCCACTCCTAACACAAACGAACAATGCAGAGGTCACCTCTGACAAATACCATCTCCAAGAAAGTTGTCGATATGTCCGTTGTATACGATTGTACTAACGACTTTCGAATGATCGGCTGTGATAAATACCACCAATGCGAAAAACAGGTTGTATATGTGAGACACGTACTGACGGATTTCTAGGGGCTGTATTAAACTCCCCTCTGAAAGCTTATGACAAAAAACAAACAACAAGATTCATTCAGGCAGTAAACGTTTAGGCACAGTCCGTAAAAAGCAATAAATAATTATTGTTATGGATGAAAGAACACGTCCATCACTGTTATCTTGGAGTGTTAGTGAATTAAACCTTACAGATTGTACTTCCATTGTATAATTAGATATTTCTATGACAGTGAAATCAAAAATTTTAAATAAATAATCGTTACACTGAAAGCACCATAGATATGTACTAATATTATAAATTTAGTTTACCCATCGAGACAGTAGATAAGTTTTCTCGATTACACAAACACTATAACACATGACATAGTTAACTCTTGAAAAAACTCTCTGTTTTCCGTCTCAAACTTCAAATTAACTTGTAAAGTGAAAATCAAATGTGATGTTTTTTTTTTCACTTTGTCAGTTTTTTTAACATTAACTGTGTCATGTGTTGTAGCGCTTACTATGTGACCGAATAGAAATGCATTCCTTAAGTGTGAAATATCTCTCGTTAAGGTGACCATATCCCTGGCCGAGAAATAGTCAAATTTCTGGCATTTTTTGGTACTGAAATCTTAAAAAGTAAAAGGTGTAGAACAAAAGTAAGCACAAAAATAAAATCCTTGATGTTCTGTTTATTCATTGTTACTATTTAAATTTACTCAAATAAAATAATAACTATAAAAAGCGTTTTGTAAAACATGCGTTTGCTGTTATCCTAACCACACATTTTAAGCATTATTTTCACGTACTTATAAATAAAAGTCAACAATTTTATATGTAGGACTAAGCAAGTAAATATTATAAGAATATTTACATGTGGAGTTGTATATAAAAAAGTTAGTATTTTCGTAGATTTCAGTACCTAAAACTTTGATGGTTTGATCGTTTTTTGCACCTGTTTATTCGTTTTACTCGTCTTTGAAAATACCCAGATGGCATGACATAACATTCCTATTATTTGATAAGCTTTAGATTATTCAGTTATTAAATGTTTGAAATTATTTGTCTTTGCGGAAAACACTATTTAAATACGGCGCCCTTAAGCAAAACTAAATTTATAAAATTAACCCCTTCACTGATCCTTTTGGCGCAAGTGGTTATTTATTAAAATATTTTGGCAGAAATATATGTATAATTAAATAAAAACATTAACAAAAAATTACAATCGAATAGATTATAGTTTATATCATACATTTGGATACGTTCCGGCAGGATATTATCGTTTTTTAAGTCCGTGTGTCGTCGGATTTCACCCAACTTTCGAATCTCACCTACTTAACCGTTTGCAAAGCCTCTACGTACGGAAAGCACAACCGAAAGGATTTGCCGATGCTTAAGGGTATCTAGTGAGAAGATGTTGAGCGAAAATCGAAATTTTCAACTGTGTTTCGAATCCTACAACCGAAATTGTTCATAGAACTGCAACGCACTCCAAACACCTCAAGCCACAACAAAGATCTCCAGTTTTAATTTTTTTTTCCTGGAAAACACCAGGAATGCCATTAATTCGAGCTAAGATACGAGACCAAGTTGTCTTACATAAATCTAAAATATAGTCAGATTTCGCGACGCGGCTAGTCAACAGCCACGAAACCCCCAATTGCCTGAAGAGGCTAAATATCAGAATCCATACCGAAAAACAGTAACCGAGAATTGGCGGGATCGAATGTTGAATCTGGTATCTTTCAGTTCTGTAGCCAGGGTAGAAGTATCTGGCCAATGTGTGTACATGATCTCAATTCAAGCATATTCGTCGTCTCTCGATACCTTGAAGTCGTCCTTGTTTATTTGGAGACAAATAAGTCTCAAGGCTATATTCAGGGTTCCACACGGCAGTCCAAAGAACCTGAAAACTTATATACAGTTTTTTCTGAATCCGTTATCGATATTTTATAAAAATTTGCAATAATTTTTTTATTTTTTGAATTTGTGGATTCCAGTATCTTCTCTTGAGATTTTCCTATGCGCAAGCAGAAGTAGCGAATATCTCAGCTTACAAGACGATGGCAGACCTTCCGGGGGATAAAATAAGTGCATTTCTGGTCGACAGATACCCACCTCTGAGTCCTCGTCTGTATTGGGTTGGCAAGCCGAGCTTCCCTGTCTGGATTATCTACTTTGAATTCTTTGAAAAAAATGTAGGTAAGGGATATCTTGTCGCTTCAAGAATCTCTAGTAATTCCTTAAGGACAAACGTGTGTCATCCATCCTCAACATGTTCTCGACAGAGTTCCCATTGCTTAAGCCTATATCACATTCAACCACAAAGTGTGGTTTTAGAAGTGGCAGAAAAGCCTCCAAAGCCTCTGTTAGAGCTGTGCGTATCGCTCTAGTCAAGCTAAAACATGCTAGACGTTGTAGTTTACTTAAGCGATATTAGCCGATTATCTTTCGCTTTCTGGTGAAGAGAACTAGATCGATTTTGGATGAATTTACTCATGGTCCCTGATCCCTGTGCTCTATTGTGTTTAGGGGCTCTTTCACTCCAATAAAGATATCATTTAAAAAAAAAAACAGAATGATTTTTTCAGGGTTGCTTGGGGACTGCCTCCTGAGTATCCAACCAAAAGATCATACTCGAACTTCTGGTACGACTTGCGCTATGGGATGGTTTCCTAAACATTTTTAAAGCAAAATAACCTTAATAAAAGTTGCAGAGGATCAAATTCTGAACAACTTTTTCTTATAAATGTTTTTTGTATGCGTAATACTTAACGAGTTACTGCGCATTATATGAAAAATAATGCGCACACTGCAGCGGTGGTCTTGTAAACATCTTTTTAAAAAGAATTGGCAACAGTAGGTGTTCAAGCAGTCTTAGGCTGTGATATGTTATCTGACAGACTGCATCCAGTTCATGTTTAGTTTTCATTCATTTATTCAAGAAATTGTTGCAAACATTCGAAAAAAATAGCTGAACGTATACTGTTTATAAATGCGTTCAGTGGATGCGACACCACATCGACTCCATTCGGTTTTGGCAAAGCCAAATTTGTAGCAGCACTAGTAGTATTAGAGATACAAAGCAATTTTATAAAGAAAAGTTGTTCAGAATTTGATCATCTACAACTTTTATAAAGTTCATTTTTTTGTAAAAACCTGTTTACAAGACCACCCTTGCGGCGTGCCCAATTGTTGTCACATAATGCGTAGTACCTCGTTAAGTATTATAAATAAAAAAAAAATTATAAGGAATTGTTGTTCAGAATTTGATTATTAAGGTTATTTTGCTCTAAAAAAGTGTTTAGGAAACCACCCCATAGCGCAAGTCGTACCAGGAGTTCGAGTGTGATCTTTTGCTTGAATACTCACGAAGCAGTCCCCAAACAACCTTGAAAAAATCATCCTGTTCGGAATTTTTTTTTTTTCGGTCTCTATAAGCCGAGCACAACTTCATTGGATTATTTGAGTGAGCTCATTAAGAACGCCTGGATATTTCCCAATAATATGTATGGATCGGTCATTAATATTGAATCCCTCTTATTGAGCCCTTAGAGGAGTCCGTCGTGCATACACCACCACAGCAATGGACAAACATACGTCACCCTACAGAGATCGTCAGCCTACAGTCGTCCTAACTACGACCTGATATAAATTTGATGGTAAGAAAACACAGCCCCTATCCATCTGACTACCGTAGAAAATAAGGCCTCAGCTGTTCTGGATGAAGTCATAAGAAGTGCTATGGAATGTTATCTCCAAGAAGGTCCCAATTAAATGAAACCAAGAAAGGGGTAAATTAATTAATTTAGTTTATTGCATCGAGGCGGAAATATGTGATTTGCCTCTACATTCAGTAGACAGTGAATTCAATAGAAGAATGAGTAATATTAAATAATTTTAATAAAAAATTAAACAGCATATAAATATGATGATTCGAAAGGCACTCGGTAGATTACTGATCACGGTTTTTTAATCTGAAAATAATATTTAAGTATTCTGTCATATTCGAGTACCTATTACAAATAAATATATTTTTGTTTTTATTGCATTTTAAGTCTCTTTCCGAGATGACTAAAATATTCCAAAACTAATGACTAATCTACAATATTCGAATTGGAATTAAAGGTGATATGACAAGTACTTAATGTCAGTTTCTAATTTTTCATTTATTCCCTCTTTTCAAAATTGTTCCCTAAATTTTCCAACAGAAAGATAACACCCTCTATGTATTTATTTTTAATATAAACAGTCACATGTTGGTGATCAAAAAGCATAAAATATGGAATATAACGAGCGTTCAAATAAAAACGTGGTCAAGTTGGTTATGAAAATTTGGACGTAGGGCGTAGCGTATAGCAAATGAACTTAAACGTCATCTGTCAAAGCGCTATATCGCCGCTATCAATTTGAATATTTTCGAAAAAGCGTTTAAAATGGTGTTTTCTCAAGAATCATAGAGTCCTACTTTAGAAATGGACGCAAGGTTGATGGAATATGGAAGTATTCTATTGAGGAATGTTTCATAGAATTTCAAAATCAATTTCCCGGCGTTGTTGAGTACAAAATTTTTCAAAGTGCAGTTCAGCGTTGTATTAATGTTTTTCGTGAAACGGGCAGTGTAACAAGAAAAGAAGGAAGCGGCCGACCTAAAAAGCGGACTGAAGAATTAAAAGAAAATGTCCAACAAATAATGGAAAATGCGCCAAGAACTTCTGTACGTGTTTTATCACAAATGGTGGGAGTATCAGTCGATACTTGCCACACAGTGTTAAAAAAAGATTTGCGTTTGTTCTCCTATCGTTTAACTTGTCAGCAAGAACTTCATGAAGTTGATTTTCCGCGACGGGCTGTATTTTGTGAACGGTTTTTAAACAACTACGGTGAACTTCATAATATCACCTTTTCTTCTGATAAAGCCTGGTTTCATTTAAGTGGTTACGTAAACTCACAGAATATGAGAATGTGGTCTTCTGAAAAACCATATAACTTTTTTGTCGAGGGCCCTATACACGCTCAAAAAATTGAAGTTGGTGTGCTCTCAATCGAAGGAGGATTTATGGACCTATTTTTTTTAATGGTACTCTTACTGCGCAAAGGTATAGAGAAGAAATTATCGCTCCTTTTGTTAACCAGCTGGAAGAAAACGAAATTACAAACTTTTACTTTCAACAAGATGGCGCAAGGGCACATACGGCAGGCGAGACGATGAATATGTTGAGGGAAGTTTTCCAAAATCGACTAATAAGTCTCAATGCTGAACATGAATTTCCACCGAGGTCATGTGATATTACGCCGTGTGATTTCTTTTTGTGGCCTTACCACACTATTTTTGAACTGCCTATTCCTGATTTAAACCATCTGCAGGCTCGACTTATAGACAAGATTCGTGAAATTAACAATACTCCGAGCATCTTAGAAAATGTCTTTAATTCTTTGAGGAACAGGTGTGAAAAGTGCTTCGAACAAGGAGTGGGACACTTTCAGCAGCTGCTTTAATTTTATTGTTATAACAAGGAGGGGGACACTTTCCGCAGCTCCTTTAATTGCTTGTTATTGTTATCACGATTATTCTTTAAAATAAAGTTATATAGTCATTAACGTTATTGAAACTGACAGCTGCTATACAGCTCGTTGAGAAATGAGGTTAAGTTGGTCGCTATAAGCTACTCCCTACGTCCAATGTGTCAGAGCCAACTTCGACCACGTTTTTATTTGAACGCTCGTTATTAGGGGAAAGCATTGGACGCCAGCTGGGTAAAATTTATAGGGTTATATACAACAAAGCTACATCTTTGATCCCTTCATTACTTATTAATACATATTTAACTTCAGTCGTATATTTTAAGAGTATCATTAGAATAAGTTTTCTTTCAATAATGTTTGAGAAATAAAAATGTTAAGAAATGTCTACTTTTTACTCGAAATAAAATAAATTTGAACATATTATATCATTATTTGGGTATGTTTTTAGTAATAAAATTTGGAATAACCAATAAGGCAAAAGTTCCTGTAGCAAAATTTGTATTGCATTTTTACTATTTCTCCCTACGGTTAGAGATGTCGTATGTAAAGCTGCTTGACTCAGTTCAAGTTCAAGTCAAGTAATAGCGGTCGAATGTCAATGAAGTAATGTAGTCGTACCTCAGGTAGTGGAAATAGGAAACTTTACATAAACAAAAAAAAAACCGCGCCAGCGTACAGAACGTTTGTACGTTGAAGCAAAACAGTGTTTGTCACATCAGAACCACATAATAATAAAATATTCAAATCTAGCACCGCATCTTCCGCATTGTTTTCCTGCAAACTTCACCACATACGTGTGGAGAGGGGATATGTAGAAAGTATGCAGAATAATACAACCCGCAGTTCATTTCGGACTGTCCCACGTGTCGGTAGTAGGTAATCACTAATTTTTGCGAACATGCGTAAATGGTGGTTTTATATGGAGAATGTTTACGAAGTGCGGAAGCCGCAGCAGCAGACTATAGAAGGAGTTTCCCTCATAGACATCTTTTTTTTAATATTGTTAATTACTTACTTTTAAAAATTAATCTTATATCTATCATTACATATTTTAAAATTTTATATTATTGGCTGAGGTGAGCAAGAAAAAAACAACAGTTTCTAAAATAGTCAATACAACCGTATATTTATGACATTAGACATCACTAGGAAAATGTTTAAATGTGGCAACGTCCTTCATCGTAATTTGCGCCAAAGTTCAACAACTAAAACTAATGTCAAATTATTGACAGATAGATCTGAAATTTTTGGCGTCAGAACTTTCTTAAAAATTATAGTAGCAAATTAACGGACGTTAAAGTTCCTCTTTTATAAATAATCGCGATTAAATTCTAAATGTAAGTATAGGAAACCTGTAATCAATCAAAATTGTTGGTGTTCCATTTGAAAAAAAATTGTTTTCCATCTTTGAAGATTACTGTAGAGGCCGCAAAATTTTGAGGACCCTGTGCACAGCTCGGCACAATTTACATTTTTACATAACATATACTACTAATAATACAAATATGAAATTTCCAACTATACAGGTGTTATACATATTTAATTTTAACCGTGACGTTGTACCTATCAATTTTTTTTTTAATTTTCTTGTCTCGAAAACCATCAATATTCAAGGCATGGATGTGGTCACAGAAGTTACTCAAAATAACTCCTAGAATCGATAAATGATATAAAAAATGGGGTATTCCGTTTAAAATAACAGAGATGACTTCACGTCTGGTGAAACAGGAAGTATCCCACACTTGAAAATATTTCATTTAAAAAGATTGAAATGAACCCAGCTTTCAAAAATTGGAAGTTAAAAACTTTTAATGAACGGGTTACGTGAAAAAACCCTGTATATGCAATATAAAATACAGGTACAGTCCGTACGATATTTGTTGAGATAGAATTCTAAGAATACTCCTGCGGCACTTTCTTGGAATTAACAGCATTCGATACCCAAACTAGAAAGACATTGGCGGCGTGACGTTCACCGTAGCAGCTTGCCAGTGCATATTGTGTTTTGCAATTACGAAAGCGTGTTTCTTCGATTCTTTTCTTGAAAATCTGTCTCAACAAATATTTTATGGACTGTACGTACAATGATTTGGTGTACAATACAAATCACAATAGTTTTATATGTAATAATTATTTTTTGTGAATAATCTTTTAGGTACTTTTATTAATTTAAGATACACACATGAAGGAGGTATATCGGGTTTACTCAAATGCACAGATGTACTTGAAATTTATATAGCGTATTAGCCACTGCTCCCTCTGTGCGTCATATTTTTTTGAAATTTTTTTTGAATCTAGATTTTGAGATATTGTTGTTGAAAGTTGTTCATTTTAACATAGGTTTATATGGCAAAGATGGACGATGCGGCTCTTTTTTACCCATAACTGAGAAAAAAATGTAGAAATTGTGAAACAAAACTTTTCCATAGATAGTACACAGTATTATCTTGTAAAACTAATGTAAGTTTTGAACATAGTACAGCTGTATTAATTAGAAACAGAAACCAATAATTGCATTTCTGTCTGACTTGAGGATTAATGTGGCAACGTCGCAATCAGCTGACAGCAAGGAGGGAATACATTTGAAAGACTTGATAAAAACGAAATTGATTTCAAACATATACATTTTTCCTAAATCCCATGTACATTGTTATCAACAATAAATTATCCACAACAGATGATTTTTTGTAATGTTTTTAAAAAACTAGATTAATTAAAAAAGACTAGGAAGCTGTGATATATTTATTGGAATAAAAAATACAGTTGATAAATCCTTTTAATATATTTAATGGTTTATAAAAACATCGTAATCATTACCCAGCAATATTTAGGGTTACATAAAGTTTTCTTTACTTGATTAATATAATTAGTAATACTTGAGATAAAAGCATTTGTACGGAATAACAAAGGAACATAAATATTTCTCAGCAAACTTTATATCTAAAAAATTAGTTATAGTTGCAAAACTTTTGTAACATTACTAAAATAGAGATTAAAAACACGAACAGTGAGTAATAATGTAATTTCTATCACAGAACCTTCAAAATTGCATCCAACATTTTCTTTGACTTGGACGAGAGATGGGCGCGAGTGTCATTTCATTTCTTTAGAACTAAATTAACATAATTCTCGTTGTTTTACCAGTTCACATGATTTACGGATTTTAAATAAAGGATACAAATCTTCGCGAGGATAATACGATATATTTGCTATATATAATAATTATATTGTACATAGTTTACACACAATACATTTTTGAACGCGTACGCATCTTTACCCGAATTTGACGCGCAATATCTCCGATGTCCGAGGTCTGTAGGTTCGCAGTGTGTACAACTGCTAGTCAATTATTAGCGCTGTTGCCACATCTACATATCTGTATGCGTTAATTAAATATAATTTAAAACTACTTAAATATGATATTTTTATGTTGTTAATTAGTCAATATGTATGATATGTGCATATGAGTAGATTTCTTTGCTATATAGATAATGTTTATCGGAAATAATTTCATAGAATTATTTTTTTTCAAATTGGCAGCGGGTTTTAGTCCCATAAGAAAAGCATAGGACCCCCTGCGTTCCTTACTTCCCTCGGACCCCGATATACATCCAATATGCAGAATAAAAACAAAAGCTTAAAATTCTTTAGACATTGCAACTAAATTCACCCAACATTTCGTCATAAAAATAAATTTACACACACCACAAATAATTTTATACATACTTAGTAACTATACTAATTCAAAACTGTTTTATTTAAATTTAGAGGTGGCAAAAATAAAATTATTTGAGTATTGAAAATTAACACATGGGTATAAAATTTGAACATTTTTCGAAACTTTAAAAAATCAAACAATTCACTTAATGAATCTTTCTACAAGAAATCGATTCATTCAAATTTAAACATACTGAGGATGTTCCATTGAAAAACTCATGTTAATTCTATATTCTTTAATTATTTAGCCAACTTAGATACTACAAAATTTAGGTAGACTATGATCTTTATAATTACACTTTTTTCATGGGTGGAAAAAAATAAATCACCCTTTTCTAATATTGTCTGAAATTATTTATTTGTATGCCACATTTTTTTCTTGTTTATTTGGTATTTTTCGACCTGTGAAATAATAAAAAATTTACTAAAGTAAACCATTGCGCCAAATACACATCACATTCGCGTACCTTTAAAAATTGTTAAAAATTGTTAACGTTTCGAAAATCTATCTGTCCGTATCTTCTGACCATATAATGACCTTTGGTTTTTAATTAATTTTGACAGTTTAATTTTGTTTACTTTTGCCTGTTTCCGTAATTATCAGTATCATATGACCTTTATTCTGTTATTATTTATTTCACGTTTTACAATTTGTAACCAACAAGGTCACAGAATAATTTGAAACACATAATTCAACGTTCAACATAATAATGGCGGTTTCTTTTAATTTTCTTATATTATGTTCCTTCCAAAATATTAAATAGAATAAACTTCATACACCGTTTTCTGGCCCAGTAACACAAATAAAATAATGTTGTTTTTTATATTCTATTAGTTAGCAGTGAGTTAAATGAAAATGAAATAAAATAACTTATTTTTATTTATTTATTTTATTGTCATGATAGAGAGCGTGCCTTTTAAATTATGCGCAAGATGGATACACCTTGTATAAGCTCTTTTTAGTTGTTGTTCACATTTGTTCGAAATGTTGACTGAAGTTATAAACTATGCAAATGTGTATTATTCAGTCAGACCGTTTTGTTTTGTCTGAATATACATTTAAATAATGATTTATATAAAACATTTGAAGTTAATGGGGTATACTTCAAAAAGAACGGCGTTTGTAATATTTCTAATAATAATAATATGTAATAAAATCCAAGAAGCAATTTGTATATACTTTTTTTCTATTACTATTAATATGTTATTTTATATTTGTTGTACGAATCACTTATATACCTACTTATTTATTATATTCTATTTAAGGGATTTTATTACGTTCTCTAATTTTACTAAAAAGGTGTTCCAAAACTTTTCCTCCACAAAACAGAAACATACATTCAAAATTTCAATTTAGAAATATGCTGTGCCTTGGAATAGTAAACAATGTTTACAGTTCAGCATAAATTGTAAAAAATGAGGCATCTAAGTGAAGTTGAAGTCGTTCGTGTTGTTGCTAGGATAGAGTATGGCACCAGTATTCGACAGGTTGCAAGAGATTGTTGTATTGTTGTAAGCCCTTCTGTCATCCATCGCGTGTGGAACCGTTACTTAGAAACCGGAGGATATAAAAGACGCATTGGACAAGGTCCTAAGAGGAAAACAAACCGAATTCAGGACAGGTTTTTAGTCCTATCCTCCTTGCGTTCTCGTACATCCACAGCAAAAGACCTTCAAAGTAGGCTCAGAACGACTCATGCGTTGGAAATTTCCGATTAGACAGTTAGGAATAGACTGAGAGAAGCAAACTTGAGACCAAGAAGACCCGTGCGAACACCTATTTTAACTCCGTATCACATAAGGTCTTCTTTACATTTTGCACGTGAGCATGTGGCATGGCAACTTTGATATTGGAGACCAGTACTCTTCACAGATGAGTCACGATTTCGTTTAAGTCGTTGTGATGGTCGAGTACGTGTATACCGACGTCCACATGAAAGCCATTCTTCAGCTACCATAAAACAAGTCGAAAGATTTGGTAGTGGTCAGTGATGGTTTGGGGCGGAATTAGTCTTGATGAAAGAACCGATCTTGTCATAGCTCCAGGGACTCTACCCGCTGAAAGGTACATTGATCTCATTCTAGAAGATCATGTTATACCAGCCGCTTATGGTATAGGTCCAAATGTTCTGTTTATGCAAGATAACGCAAGGCCTCTGCGATTATCACCATGAACTACCTTCAACATCACGGGATTCAATCCATGGATTGGCCTCCGTTAAGTCCTGATCTAAACCTCATCGAACATCTTTGGGATTTGTTAGATAGGCGTGTTCGGAGGCGCCCAGACCCACCTCAGACTCTCCAACAGTTAACAAATGCACTAACCGAAGAATGGGAGAATATACCACAAGAAGACATTCGTAGGCTCATCCGAAGCTTACCACGGAAGTGTCAAGCAGTAATTCGTGCTAATGGAAGACATACACGATATTAGTGAACCAAATCTCACCAGGACCTTTATGTTATACAGACAAGATCACAGACTCTTCACTTTATTTCTTGTAGTTTTTTTGAATTGGCGCTGTTGTCTCAAGAGTGATTATGTAAATTTGTTTTATTTTCGTAAATTTATTCGAACAAAATGTTAGTCTTTAAGATATGCATTATTAGTTTTATAGTATTACAAATAAAAAACTTATTGAGATTTAAATAAGTGTTCCTCTAATTATTTTGAGCAGTGTATAATACCTTGCACTACTCAGATCATGATTGACATGAAAGTAAGTAAATACCTAATACATATTATAATACTTTTAACCTCACAAACATAAAAACTTGGTCCAAGAAAAAAGTCAATAAGTACCTATTTAGTTATAAAAAATAAATTCTATCTATGAGATAAACTAAATCTCAGGATGGCAGCTAATGGTTTTAATTTTTTAAAGATTTTATTAATTGAATGTAATATTTAACCTATACTTACCTAGTAAGATAATATTATGAATGTAACACTACTCCTCTGTCATGCTTTTAAACAAAAAGACTCTAAACTATATGTTGGTGGCGACAATGCACATATTTTGAACATCACCAGTTTTATTTTAAAGTAATTCTTTTTTTCTTGTTTTTAGATGCAGTAAAGGTCAATTGGACCTTAACAGATAGTGATTTTGAAAAAAAAACTGTGATAATTGTTCAAGATATTAGTCAAGACTTCTTCGGGAAAAAAATATGAAAGATTCAATTTCATTTTACAGTAAGTTATCGGAGAAGACTTACTTAAAAAAGTAGTTTGTTTAAATCCGTTTCTATTAAATTTTGGATGCGAATCATTTTCATATAAAAAAACTGAATTGCTTCAGCACCAAAAAGATAGAATTTAATTGACATTGAAATATTTATATTTGGCTGTTTAGTGTTTTTTAATTATGAGTGTTATAAATCATTTTATAACCATGGCATCATCTATGATGTCACAGACTGAATGCTATAATGCTATTCAGTCCATGCCATTTTTTATTGCTAACATAATTTTTAACAAAATTGCAATTATAAAAACTTTACCAAACAAACAAATAGTAATATTTAAAGAAATTTCCTAGTAGTTTTATAACTTTTTGTAGCAAAGTCTACAGAATATATCTGAACATTGCTAAGAAAGTTTTAGTAAAGTCAACGACAAATTATAAACATAGTAAGATTGTAGCATTATAATTTTGTTCCATTCTGACGTTCTTTTCAAGAACAGAAAACAGTAACAGAATATAATTATGAAACGGAAAAGATTTTGTAAGTAAAAAAATTTAAATCTGTTGAACCATGAAATTTACTAGAAAATTAGGTATGTCACCAGTGGATCCCATGTCAAAAAATGTATACAGAACAGTTTTTTAACTTTAGTTCTAGCCACTGAGATACATAAGTGACACTATAGATTTACAAATCAGACTATCAAATCTGAATTGAACGCTGAATTCTTATTGAAAATCCATCTCGTGAACAAGTCGTCTCTAGTAGATTCTGAAATACTAGAATTTAATTCATTCTGTACATACTTTCTATGATAAAATTAATTATCGAAACACATTTTAATCTAGCCATAAAGAAAGGGCTGATGTTGCAGGTATATGTTGGTTCAGATTTAAATGGAGTTTAATCTACTTTAATTTTCCAGTTAATACTAGTATAAAGGAAGAGGTTAGAGGTTAGAGGTACATATATCAGATAATCCCTATATTTCTAAAATGTAACATGTTAGTGTCTTGCATAATACCCTTAAAATTGTATAGTATACATGTAGCATTGTTGAATTGTACCTATTCAGTGAAATTCAATGGAATTTTAGATAAATATGCTACAGAACAAATCTAATAACATTTGATTTAGCAGACATCGGTAAAATTTATGTTCTAGAAAAAATGCAAGGGCTCGGTTTTATTGTACGACTTTAAGTGTACACTTTCTCTTATCTTAGAATGACAATAATATTCATGAAGTAAATAATAATAGAATAAACACATAACATTTTTCGATGTTTAGTGTAGGGATCTGGGAAAGTATCAGAGATACAAAAAAACTTAAATGAGGAAATGAGAAAGTTTTATGATCCTTATTAAATGTTACTTTTAGTTTTTAAAAAAACGTCACGGCTGACTAGATATTTGGAAAAATTCGAATTCGGCCAATTCTTTCAAATGCGTGTACTTCCGTTGCTATTTATTTTACAAAAAAATTTTAAATTACAAAATTTCAGTTTTTTGCAATGTTAATCAGATAGTGTGATCAAATTGTTCGTATACACTTTCGTTTTCAAGTTATAACATAAACGTCAGGTTTTTTAAATGTAAACCATAGTTTAGCTATGAGCTAGAAAAAATTTTGTTTGTATGCTTTCCATGTATTTAGTATTGTTATTTTGAAAAATGGGAGAACTGCAGCGGTTTGTAACTTTTCAGTTGCTGTGAAAACTATACGCAATCCAACGGATAAAATCAGAACAATTGAAGTCGGCATTGCGTGAGCACCTCTGTATGTGTCAGAGCACCAGAGCAGTGTGATACTAGCATATTTTAAATAAAACAATAATAAGTAACAACTGGATTTATTTTCATAAAGAATTTAAATTATAATGATGGAAATCATTTGTGGTAAGTAAATGAAATACCTAATAAAGATAAAAAATAGCAGAATTTTATGAACAAACCATTATTCACTTTAAAAATATTAACGAAATTGTTCAAAAAACTCACCGTTGTTATTAATGCACAAGATCCATCTTTTTGAAACAGAATTTGAGGCTTTTCTCAAAGAACGCGTATTAATATTGTCAAAAGCTTCCTGAACGAATATAACACTCGATAATATCACCCTTTTCTTCGTTTGAAAAATTCATTGTTTTTGGCAATTGAAACGACTTTTAAGAAAGAAATGTAACTCAAATAATGCTACAGTAACTAAAAGCGTTGTCAGTAAACATTTCGATTGTTTTCACAGCCATCTATATCACCGAGCAATTAAAAAGTTCGCGCCGCAGTTCTCCCATTTTTTAAGATAACAATACCGGATATTATATTGTTGGAAAACTTAAAAAAGGACAAATTTTTCTAGCTCATAGCTAACTATGGTTTACGTTTAAAAAACTTATGTTATAACTTGAAAAGGAAACTGTAGACGAACAATTTGATCACTTTATCTTATTAAAACTGCAAAACATAAAACTGTAATTTAATTTTTTTTTTAAAAAAAAACAAACGAACCAAAACCAACCAAAAGAAATGGGCCAAATCCGAATTTTCCAAAAAACCAAGCAACCAAGAACGTTTTTTTTTAAAATAAAAGTAACATTTAATAAGGACCATTAAACTGTACATCTTTCCTCATTTAAGCTTTTTTGTATCTCTGCTTCTTTATCAGATCCCTACACTAAACATCGAAAAAAACTCACCCTGTATTAACTACAGAAACAGACAAATGCAAATAAATTTAAACTATCAAGATTAAGTAAAACGAAAAGTAAGAATAAGTTCGGAAGACTAAAACAGATAGATTTTCGAAACGTTAACGTCTTTTTAAAGTGCGCTATATAAAGTGATGGGATTTTTTGTATTTGTCAGCTTTTCTCAGTGTGAGATTTTTTGGTTAGGCAAAACTGTTTTCATAAAAATAACACCTGATTGATCCTTTTAGCGCAAGGGTTCATTTCACTAATTTTTAACTTTTTCCATATTAAATAAGTACTTTTTGCTGAAAAAAAATAATCCTCAGAATTTGAATAGAAATATTCGTACTTTATTTGGTAATAACTTACTTGCAACTTTTAATTTTTTTTTGTAAATATTACATATTAAGCTGATATCTTCAAAGTCGTTGAGTTTTTGTAAAGAGCATGTTCCATTTTTTTAGTAAAACTGTTATACATTTTCCAAATCTGAAAAAGTAAAGTAACCTGGCAATTTACAACTTCCTAGGACAGATTCCTTATTTTAAAATGTACAAAAAAAAAGTACAAATATTTTTTCTATAACGCCTTCTGAGGGCTCTACTATATTAAAAATGGGACATGAAACAGTTGTTAATGAATTATTCGATAATAGTTGTATATGCAGGGTGGCCCTAAATAAAGTAAGTACTTAGAAAAAATTTCATAAAAATAAAAGTCTCTATAACATAATTGAAGCAGGATTCGAATATAAAAAAACATATTTTACACAACTGTAGTCATTACTATCAAATCATTTTCAAGTACATTGAATAACGTATAAAGAATATTAAATAATAAGAAGTGAGTTACTGGGACTTGATTGCAAAACGTAATCCGAAGTATTATCGAAAAACATTAAACTCGTTTCTTCAAGTGGTTCCATTTTTTCATTTTTCTTAAAATTAAAATATCACTAAACAGTACCTTTTAGAAAAAGTAAGACCTTTTGTCGCTATATTTGACAGTATGATCATTACAGATGTGGGACGTGTTTAAATTTTGCGTATCACTAGCGCATTCGCCAAAATATAGATTACTTCCGTTAAATAACAAATCTGTACTAATATTTTGTCTTTAGTATATGGAATAAAAATTACAGAAATATTTCTACAAATTTAACAAAATGCAACTAGAAAGCTGAGCCTCTAAAAAAAAAAAACAAGCAATATGGGACGGTAGAACATTATCAATTTTATAAATATAATAAAATATATGTAATAATAAAAATTGTGGAAACTCACATGGAATTTGTACATATTTGTAAAGGTTTTTTACACGAAAAATGTAAATGAGTTGAACATACATAATACAATTGTGTAGAATTAGACATTTGAGTCTACATTTTTGTTTCGCGATGTATTCTCAACTTTTACTTACATTTTAAAATGTATTATTCCTAATCTTTTATGTGTATGTGTATACATACATAGTCATACAATATGTATCTAAATAAGTATTGATACGAAACAATGAACCAGAAAATCAGCTAATAAAGATCTAATATTAGTAGTATTATTGCTGTTAATAAAAATTAGAAACAAATTAGTTGCATAACATGTCTTTTAATACATATATTTATTTTAATACTAAATGGATACTATGTGGAACATTCGCTCATATAACTGAATAAGTTTTATGAAATACTACATGTGTTACTTTACAACCCATTTATTTCCCATTTTGTGAAAACATATCAGACATAAAGTACCGTTGTACGTAGATAAAATGAACGTGATCTACAATTGTAATAGCTTTTAATGTGTTGGATGAAAAATAACTTAAGTAAATTGCATTTGCTTCCAATACCCAGATAATACTTAAGAAATTGTGCACTGTAAATAATTGTTGTGAATGACCACATTAAAGGTACTGAGTGAATCTATTGGGTGAAATCATTGAGTACATTTTCATTTAATATTGAGCATTTTGAATATTTTATTCATATTCATATTTGAACTACAACTGATCATTTTACTCAAATGTAAGTACCGGTTGAATTACCCTAAATAAGCTCGTATTTAGTATAGGTAATTTTACCTAAATCAGAGATGAATCGCCCTTCATTTTATAACCACACACATTTTTTATTACTCCCTTCGTCACATTATAGTGTCTGGACAAATTTACGTGTATAAGATGATTATAAATTATTATCGTATTATCCAGGTTAAAATTAATGCAATGATTTAATTACAGTAATAATGAAAATTAATAATATCCTTATTAAAAGTAACGATTAAAATTGCTTCCTGAGTTTTATTAGGATATACTTATTGTTGAAATTGTCTGTATTTTTTGTTGATATTATAATCATTTTTTATGTGTCAACAATGACACACAATAGGTTTGATTAAAAAACAGAGTTGTGAAAATCGAAAAAACTAATTACAATTTGAAACTTGTTTACATACTCTAAAAAGTTTTCTCTATAAATGAATGATTTTGAATTTTTACTTCCATTTTGGTTATTGCCTGCCTTTTATTCTACTTATTTCAATAAAATATATTTAGGTAGTTATACAGGGTAGCCCATCGAAAACGTACCGCAAGGCATTACAGGGTAGTAAAGAATTTTTCGGCAAAATCCAAAAACAGGTCAAATTTGTTTCTGAGGGGGACAACTTTTGGCTCAAAAAGCATACCAAAATCTTCAACCCCCTAAGTGGGGGTGCTATCCCCTAAATTTTTTCAAATGGGAATGGGGGTCAAGTGGGGGGTCATTAGAAAGGGCTTTTAATTCTCTATACATCGATTCTTACTTTTTGAAAATCGATTCATTATTTTAGAAAATATGCAGCTTTGAAAATACGAACAATATTTTTGACGAGAAATGCGAAAATCGATTTAATTTTACTTCAAAACTTACGGTATTAGTCAAGTAAATGCTGAAAATGTTGTCCGCCAACTTGCATACAATGATACAGGTTGTCTTCAAACCGTTGTCGAACATTCTGGAGCACTTGCGGTGTTACTTCGCGACATACATTAATGATTCGTCCTCGCAGATCTTCCAAGGTATCAGGTGGAGTGCTGTAAACTTTGCTTTTAATGTGCCCCCAGAGAAAGAAATCTAAAGGATTTAAGTCGGGTGACCGAGGGGGCCACTCAATTGCACCTCTTCGTCCTATCCAGCGTCCTGGAAACGTCTCATTTAGGTAATTGCGCACATTGAGCGAGTAATGTGGAGGAGCTCCGTCTTGCTGGAAAATCAGTTCGTGTTCATTGTAAGCAGGGTCGTCCTCTATGATATTTGTTAGAGCTGGGTCGATGACATTTTGTAGTAAATCCAAGTACATATCGCCTGTCAAATTTCCAGGAAGGAAAAAAGGACCTACAATGGAATTTCCAAAAATACCTGCCCATACATTCAACTTCTGGGGGTGTTGGGAGTGTGTCTCATGGAAAATCCTTGGATTGGTATCAGCCCAGTAACGACAATTATGGCGATTCACTAAACCATTCAAGAAGAACGTACACTCGTCCGAAAAACACACATTAAAGAGGAAATTATCGTTTATCGCTCGTTCAGTCATTATTTCGCAAAATTGCAAACGACGATCAAAATCGTCTTCATTTAGCTCTTGCACTAGCCGAATCTTATAAGGATGGAATTTGTATTTTTTTAATATTCGTTGGACACTTGTACGACTCACTCCTGTCGCAGTAGCCAATTGCATTGTACTCAGCGTACTATCCATTGCCACTTGCCCCAATACCGCTATTTCCGTAGGTTCATTTAGTACCGGATTTTCAACCTGCCTCTTTTTGTTATGAACGGAGCCAGTTTCGCGAAATTTGGCCACCAATTCGCGAACAATTTTTCCAGACGCATGTTTCTCAGGATGCCGTTGGTTGAACAGTTCGGCGACCCGATTTCCGCATTCATTGTTTTTGAAAAAAAGCTCAATAATTTCTACTCTTTCTGGAATTGAGTACACCATAATTAATCAATTTAAAAGACTCGGCAGTATTGGTACTCTTCAACTACAAGTCACAAGACAGTTATCTAGCAACTTCTTGTGGCCTATCTAAATACGAAACAAAAAGCGGACAATTTTTTGCTCACCAAAATCAGGCTAAAGAATTCGCAAATCAAAAAAAAAAACAGCGAATTCTTTTGAAGGAATTTACCAAGCTAATACCGTAAGTTTTGAAGTAAAATTAAATCGATTTTCGCATTTCTCGTCAAAAATATTGTTCGTATTTTCAAAGCTGCATATTTTCTAAAATAATGGATCGATTTTCAAAAAGTAAGAATCGATGTATAGAGAATTAAAAGCCCTTTCTAATGACCCCCCACTTGACCCCCATTCCCATTTAAAAAAATTTGGGGGATGGCACCCCCACTTAGGGGGTTGAAGATTTTGCTATGCTTTTTGCGCCAAAAGTTGTCCCCTTCAGAAGCAAACTTTATCTGTTTTTGGATTTTGCCGAAAAGTTCATTACTACCCTGTAATGCCTTGCGGTACGTTTTCGATGGGCTACCCTATATACTTTTACAGTATGAGTTGGGGCGAGTGTAGCCTAGCGACTTGGCATTCATAGGGCCTTTTGATTTGGCAAAAGTAGTAGCTATTAGTAGCTAATAGCAACTTAGAGTGACTCTGAACTGATATTAATTGCTAATAGGTACTATTTTTGCCAAAACGAAAGCCTCCCTTGTCATTGATATGAAAAGTCAAGCAACGCTGATCGCGGTTAGTATTTGGATTGGTGACCATCCGGGGAAAGCTTGCGATGCTCGTCAGTGGCATGTATGTCGGTATATACAGAAGATATACAGATTTAGGCAAAGTTTGTATTGGAAGACATACTATCTCTTGGAAAGAATGGTATGTCTTTAAAAATGGTTCTAAGAGCATGCATTTGTACATTAAACTCAGTATCTTTGGATTCACATATTCTTGCCACCTGAGGTGACAGACAATAATTATAATGAAATATTATATTTTATCTTCCTTTAATACAGTGTGGCGTGTTTAATCTATAAAAATTAAACTACAGCTTCCTAACGATATTTGTAATAGAAAAGTCTTATATCAAAAAGTTCTGTTTGCGTTTTTTTTCGTAAATTAAAGTTCAATTATTCATCAAAATATTTTCTCTGAAAAGATAGAAAAATACTTCTCAATTTTTGGGGAATTCTTCAATGCAATAGTACACTAAGAAAAACAGATTTAAAAAAAACTGATATTTTCTTATTATAGTAATTATTATCTTAAATGCATTGTTGTTACTGCAAAAGGTCGTAAATAAAACCACATCCGTAAGCATCTGTAGTTGCCAACTGCGTGCACTAAACAAACTCCATTAAAATATGGAACAAAATGAAATAAAAGTATACGGTTCCGCAATTCTTCCACCGTAGCAATTGGAGCGTTGTAGTAAATTAATGACTTCAAGTGACTCCAAAGATAAAAGTCCATTGGAGATAGATCGGGTGACCGAGGTAGCCACGGCACAGCGTCCAGCAAAGCGTCCAATTCATCGCTGAGGAAACATTTCATCCAAAAGGGTCGTTACTTCTCGAGTACTGTGTGGAGGAGACCCATCTTGAAGATAAAACATGCATGCCCGAGCTTGTAATGCCACTTCGTCCAATGATTCAGGCAACCGGTTCTCCAAAAAGTCAGCATATGGTTCATTAAGTCGCCCTTCAAATAAATAGGGACCCACAAGTACATCGCCTATTTTGCCAGCCCAAACATTTACCGGGAACTGACGTTAAAAATGAGATTCCCTAATCGCGTGAGGATTTTCATCGGCCCATATGTGCATATTGTGGAAATTCACCTCATCACGGGGTAAATGTCGCCTCATCTGTTACACAAACATAAGCAGGAAAGTCTACTTGATTGGCCATTGCCGTAAAAACCATATGCAAAAACGCATTCGTTCACAATCTGTTGAACTGTTTGCAGATAATAGGGGTGCAAGAGCTGGCGCCTTAAGATACGAGAGGTTCCTACTTGCTGTGCGAGTCATCGAGTACTAATTGTGGGGTTTTCGTCAAGATTTTCCAACACTGCATCTTCAACATTAAGGTTCACTTGCTGACCACGTCCTTCTGCTCAAGGAATAACACTTCCGGTATCTCGCAGAGGCTGAACGCACTGTAGGATTATATTTGCACATAGGGGGTTACGTGGCTATCGTTCCCGGTACAATCTAATCGCGCGACCGCATTTTTCCGGCTGCACCATACACTAACACCATATCGACAGGTTCGGAAATAGTAAATGCGTTGTTTTCTCGGTTCAGTGTAAAATTAATTTGAACACAAAAATTAAGCAAAGTAAGAAATAAGAAACTCGTTTTTAATGTAATCGGCACGCTATTCTTATTTTTTAGTTCTTTATAAAAATTACAGTGTCGCTATCGTGGAATTATAAAATAAACACTTTTGTCTGGTATTTTTAACAGTGATGGGTCTATGGACGATGCTTAATATTTAATAATTAAGTAAATAATGAATTCAATACAAATACAAAATCAGTTGACTGCACAAATTTTTTGACAATGTAACCTAACCTTCTTTTAGTATTACTAGTATTAGATTATATCGATTTAAATTATAAGGAAAGTTACATCTCATGTCGCATAAAAATATTTCCAAAGTTTTTAATAAATAACACAGGGTCGGCCTTCATTTTCGTTGAATAAATGAACTTTAATTTACAAAAAAAAACGCGAAGATAGAACTTTTTCGTCTAAGACTCTTCTATTACAAATATCATCAGGAAGATGTAGTTTAATTTTTATAGATTATTCACGCCACACCCTGTATAAATATTTTGATTACTTTTTTCTTCAATTTCTAAAGAGTGATAATTTAGCAAGTTTGTTCAGTATGACGTAATCGATAAGAAAATGTTTTTTTTATAATTTGTTGTTTTTAGTTATAGATCCTAAAACGGATAACCTAACCTACTTATCTACCTTTTTAAGTTTTCCTAAAACGCGTTTTCATAGAAAATAGCTGTCACCAGCAAATGACACTATTTACATATTCAGTTTTTACGATACCATTTATATATAACAACAAATAAAATTGGTCCCAAAATCGAACTCTGTGGAACACCCAAATGAACTGTTTTGGCCCTACTAACGCTATCGCCTATTTAAACATACTATCTTCTTCTTCTTCCTTTTAAATAATTTTGAGATAATTTGAACTGCACACTTCGAAATCAAACTCTTTTTAAAGTTAATAGAAGTTTCATCCAATACACCGTTGGTGCCTTGTCTAAACAATGTAAAAAAGTACCCCAAAACAGTTATCGGTACATTGAATACATTGTAGAAATATCTTCAAATAATATAACTTTTACCAAAATCTTAATCAAATCAAAATTCATCTCTCAACTTCAAGAGTGACGTTATTTTTGCAAGCTAGCCAAATCTGAGAGATACCCACCATTTCTTGGATAACCTGCATAGCATTTAATTAGTTTCAACATGTACATCCTAATTATTCATTAAATTAAAAACCAAGTCTGAGCAAAAATAACTCAATGATAGTAAATCAAATTAGAGAAAAAGTCAACTCTTATCTGTTTTGCATGCTCAAAATAGAGTAAAAAGTCACTCACTGGATAGTTAGCAGAAACTCAGGTTTGTGTAAAATTACTCACTTCTGTCGCAATAATTTTACCCATCAAATTTCAATTGTACTCATCTAATAGAATGGAAATTTCACTCAACTGAATATGAATAGAAATTGATACAATTTTTCTTATAGTATGTGTACCTAAATATGTATTGTAAGCGTCCTAACAGAATATGAAAAAATATACAGGGCATTTTATTTAAACAAAGTTTGGTTTGTAATTCTGAAACAATTAAGTTGTTTTTCTTTGTATTGTTTTAAAATTATAAAAATGTCTTTGATCTTTGTCTAAGTACAAAAGTAAAAGAGATAATAGAGTAGGTAGAGATGTGGTTTTATATAGGGTTTGCAACTCCAATTGCAATTATTTATTAATTTGGAAATGTTTATAAAATATTATTTGAACTATTTGCTAGGATTTACTAAAATAATACCACTTTTTATTGGCAGCATGGATGCATATGGAAGTGTAATATGAAGGTATTAAGTCATATCTCATCTGTCAGTTACATTCTCTTTTAATAAATTTACGTTTTAGTAGAAGTAAGAATAAAATTAATTTTAGGTTTAAACGTCAGTAATTGGACCGTATTTTTAAGAAGAGAGTTCAATTTATCATTCTATTACATTATAAGAGATAGAAGGTAGAAGATATTTATTTTTGGCTTAAAATTCATTGTATAGAAGGACGATGCTTGTTTAATGAATTAAGTATTTTTTTTTCGTTTTCGCGAAAGAATGAGTTTATTATTTCATGGTTATCCAAACATATACAAGGTGGCTCACGAACCAAGGGTTACATGCTCCGTAATTTTTTAAGTTATAAAAAAATATATAAGAATAGAAGTTATATCAAATAATGCAAATTTTTTGTTACCTAAGTTACGGAAGCAATTGAACACCATGTTTATGGCTATAGCATTTTTTTAAATACAGTTTTCCTAGAATTACAGTGATATAAATAAATCTATTTTTTATAATGAAGAGATACCAGGAGGACCAAAAGAATGTGTCAAAAGTATAATTATTAGACAAACTTGGTTGTCTGGCAAATAGTAATAACTTATACCATTAGTCATATGGCAGATTGACACATTAAACCTTATATTACTGTAATCGAAAGAAATCCATGCATGTAATTATGTAAAACTATACAGTGTTCCGTTTAATAAAACCCGATGTTCAATTGTGTTTCTAACTTTGCAACAACCTTTATTAAGGAGCTTCAATCCTGTAACCACTGGACATTAGCGTTGAGTGAGAAACAGTATTTCTCACTCAATGACATTAGAGAGATTCCAGTAAAACTAGTGTTAACCTTCGCACGAAGCACGTTCCAATTTTAAAATAATTAATAATAATTTGAGTTTTGTGAGTAACAGCGCCTTCTTCACAACAACAAAAATGAAAACTAGAAACAAAAACACAGCGCCACAAAAAAGTGGACTGGGGAATGAACCAGGCCACAATATTTTGATCTACTCATTCCGAATCTAAGGTCAGCATTTTCAGATCAGTTCGTGTTTTATCGAGAAATTCCTCTAGAAAGCGGTTTTCGAGACTTCAAATCGCCTTGAGTAGTTCGTGATTGGAAAAATATTAGAATTCATAATCTCGTACCATAATCTCATAGGTAACCTTATAGTTCCATAACCCCGTAACCCTGTAACCCATAAAACCCCGTAACCTGTTATTTGAACGATATTGATCGCAAAAATTCACGATCATTGATTCTGCAGTCAAGTAACTACTACAATAACGTTTTTTCAGTGTAGATATAAAGAGAAAAACCCCGGAAAACATTGTAACACAAATTTATTTGCCCCAGATGGGGTCTACAGGACATCATGCGCCTACAGGAGTGGTCTCGGGATTATAGAGTTACAACAGAAATATAGACACAATCCACGCCAACATCCTTGGCAGGGAGAATGACTTCTGATGAGGCGGGGTCGAGCGGGAATATCGCTCTTTACTCACGCCATCTTTGTAGGCCCGGATGGAGGGTAGAGGCAGGCCCTTTCCTTGTCATCCCGAACCGCTGATGTGACCGGGATGATCGATACGCGGACTAGTGCTCGTCCAGGGCGGCTTTTACCCTTTGGATCAGTTGGTTTAGGATATGCTAATCCAGGGTTGGGCCTTCCTCATCTTCTTTTTAGCGCATGTCTTTAACTTATTATGTCCTGCAACGTAAGATGTAACTCACCAGCATAGTTCGCTCTCCTCCTCTCCGTAGTCTTCGTGGTGCTGGCTTCACGGCGGTGGGACATCTGTCCTAAGGCTCACGATGGCCGCCTCGAGTTCCGCTACGTCACGGACGACGGAAACAGGTACACAGATTTGTTGCATTCCTGCGCGGAACTGATCTCAATCGGTAAGGTTAGGAGAATGGGGATGTGGTTGGTCGCCCCCCCTCATAGTGCGTCATCATGTCGGCGGCCATAGGTAAATTGACTAATTGACAACGTCCTCGTGGTCCTGCAAAAATTGCAGAAGCACCCTGCCACACGTGGTGGTAATCCGCACGCATACCGTGGGTGGTCGGTAACAAGTCACCACCGCGATGTCATCCTGCTGAGAAACCTGCAACAGAGTTGTGGTGATACGGGGTTATGCAGTCAGTGTCTTGATGTTAGGGTCAAAACCAAAGTTCCATCTAAGTTGCGCGGGTCCGCGACCGCGCACTGATTTTTCGAAAGTTGTGCAGTCGTTTTTTTATTCTGCTCACCATTTTTTAATAATTATTGAGAATTTGTTTAATGTTTATTCTACATTTAATATCGTAATAAAATAAGTTTTCATTACTTATCAAACATTTATTTTAATACATTCATTTTTATAATATCCCACTAAACACATTCTCATTAACATTTTAGAAACGAAATTTAATTTTAATGTTTATCTTAAAATGTCGTTCAAACATATTAGATCTTGCCTCTAATAAAGAAATGATATACTTAAAGAAATGAACGATAATGTAAAAATTTTTTCGTTTGTTATTAAAATGCTGTAAAATTTAATTTTCAAGTTATTAAAAAAAAAATTAGTTCAAACACATGCACCGCGCAGTCAGCGAAAAAATTAAAGGGAATATTAGTCAACACGAAATGATCCAGCTCATTTTTTTCTGTGGTGGTACGTAATAATAATAATAATAATAATAATAATAATAATAANAGTAATAGTAATAGTAATAGTAATAGTAATAGTAATAGTAATAGTAACAATAATAATAATACCTAATTATTATTATTGATTGACTTGTTTAATACTTTTTAATGTATGTATTTGATCTACTTAAACTAAATTATTTCACCTTCACATATAGTATTTGACTGCTAAAGGTTTCTCATTTATTATGAAAATTGGTACAACTCATTCCATTGTAAGAACCAACAAAAGCCCCTCAAATAAACCAATTTTTAAATATTTTTATAATAGTTACTACATTATATTCTAATACATGGAAATTAAAAATCATAACCAAATTAAAATTGATAACATTAAAAATCTGGTAATATTACGCAGAAACATAATGACAGTCTTTCTATCAAGTGTATAATAGAGGTGGTGTATATAACTTTTACTTAGTCAATGTATTTACGAACTCTTTTTATTGGTCAATAAAAACAAGGTTAATAGCTTTTTGAAAGGATAAATGTCTTTTAATATTGATATTGGAGTAAAGTAACCTCACTCTCATGAAATAGAATGTCTAAACTGGTAACATAAAAAACTGAAAGCAGTACTTTGGTTTAAGAGAAAAGGGTTACAAATTGCAATGGTGGCCAAAGATATGATAAGCTCGGTCGCTCTATTTTAACCTCGGATATTTGCCTTTAAGTTGAACAGTTTGTATCACGATTGTGCCTTATATTAGTAATTCCATCTTATTTCATATCAGTTAGACACACTTATGAATCTCGTAATTATATTAGAATTGCTTAATGAATGAAAATTAATTGTACAGAATTTTTCTTTTCCGTTGTTGGATTATTGTTATATTGTATTTACATTTTGCTGAGAACAGAACATTTTCAATAGACAGCGTCAGTGCGTCAGTTGAAAATTCAATCGTGGCAAATGACAATATCATGTTTTCAAAATGAGTCGAATTTGTGTGATTTGCCACAGTAAAATAGGTGCATATCATTAAGAATGTTTATAGATTTTATAAATGCGTTTCGGATATTTTAGTTTTTTTTTTATACACAGGTCGAGGTTAATTGACAACTGTCCTTAGATGAATTTTATAGACTTCTATAATATACAGGGTGTCCCTGAATAGGATGAACAACGCTTGACCACAGGTTCCTTGGATGAAAATAAGAGTATTTAGCCTAACTTACTTATATACAAAAGTGCACGCCTTCTGAGATATAGCCTTCTAAATATAGAACAGATAACCTAGTTTTTTTTTCAAATAATTTGAAAACTATTTTTCTTAGAAACATCAAATTTGGTATACATATTTTTTTATATAAGGGTAATGTAAATATAGAATTTGATGAGAATACATATACAGGATGTTCTCTTTCTAGTGCCTGTGCGCCACTGGCTATCCCGTAACTTTTTTGTGTGTCCGCCAATGACGACAGAATTTATATTTTTAAGAATAAGCGCTATTTTAGAATATTTTTTGCCTCTTACAAAATTTTGATATCGTTTATGGATTTCGAGTAAAATTGGCATTTTTTACACATTAAATAATATAAAATCAGTTTAAGATAAATTCAACAGTCTAGTAAGAGGTGCCATATAACAAAGAAACAAATTCATAACAACTTTACTTTGTTTTTTATTGCAATTTATACTTTTGCTGAACAAAGTGATATGTTATTAGTTTTGGGTTATTGTGAAGGAAATTGTTTTGCTATTGTTCGAACATATACGGAAAGATTTCCTAATCGAAGAATTCCAAATCAAAAAACATTTGCTAATGCCGAGAAACACCTTCGGGAAACAAGACGTTTTTTACCTGTAACATTAAATCGTGGATAACGTACGGCCGGAACTATTCAGCTGGAGGATCAAATTTTCAAATTTTGAAATGGGTCGAAGAAATTTCTCAAGCAAATAAAAGGCGTTTAGTGGCAGAGGTTAGCTTTCAAAAAGTTCCGTTAATAGAATATTAAAAGACCAGTTATTACAGGTTACTGTCCTAACAGGTGGATAGGTAGAGGAAATAATGCCCCTTTAAAACGGCCACCTCGATCTCCGGACCTAAACCCATGTAATTATTTCCTTTGGGGAGCGTTGAGGACCACAGTTTACAACATGAAATTAATGTTATGAGGGGTAATGCACAATTATTGGATAAAATTCACTTTAATTTTTGAAGAACTAATGTTTGCGTTTCAAGAACAAGGAAGTAACTTTGAGCATTTACTGTAATATTATTTTAATGTGATTACAAATATTAATTAGGTTTATTTAAAATGTTAATGTTGACTTTCTTACATTATTAGTGGATATTGTTTATTTTAAAATATTAGTGTTGATTTTATTTTATTGATTGATAATACTAATACTAAAAATGTGTTTATCCACGACTATTGTATAATGTACCCATTATACGTCTGTTTGCTCGACCTTATTAATACCCATTAATCACGGCAGTGATTAATGAGTCATTAATCACTACTGTCAGATGCTTCCTTGATTTAGCTATAATATTATATTGTTCTGCTACAAACAATCCGTTTTTAAAATTTTATCGTGTAAACCACTAAATATTTTCAATTCAGTGCTGTACATATAAAAAAAAAATTAAAAAAGTGAATTTTCCTAGACCGGATTCGAACCCGGGACCCGCGGTTGGAAGGGAAAGAGCATCTACACTGAGCCATCAGCGACTTCATTTGTGCGAGTCGTATATCTGTTTCTTAACATACCATGTTTTTCGAAACATTTCAAAAAAAACTTCAACAAAAATATTTAGTAGTCGTGGATAAAGTATAGTATTCTACTCCCGTATAATGGGTATTATTCACTCGGTGATTTAGGCCACTCGCCTGCGGCTCGTGGCCGTAAACTTCACCTCGTGAATAATACCCATCATTATACGCTCGTTGAATAATATACTATTATTTATTTAATGTGACGTTTTTTCATTATTATTCCCTGCTTTGAGGCTGCAGTTATAAATTATATTTTACAAATCGGAATTTTTGCCTATATTTAATTTCTAAAAAATGCCAATTTTACTCGAAATCCATAAACGATATCAAAATTTTGTAAGAGAAAACAATCTTTTAAAACAGTGCTTATTTTTAAAAATATAAATTCTGACATCATTGGCGTACACACAAAAAAGTTACGGGATAGCCAGTGGCGCACAGGCACTAGAAAGAAAACATCCTGTATATGTATTCTCACCAAATTCTATATTTACCTTGCCCTTATACAAAGAAATAAGTGTGCCAAATTTGAAGTTTCTAAGAAAAGTAGTTTTTAAATTGTTTGAAAAAAACTAGGTTATCTATTCTATATTTAGAAGGCTATATCTCAGTAGGCGTGCACTTTTGTATATAGGTAAGTTAGGCTAAATAGTCTTATTTTCATCCAAGGAGCCTGTGGTCAAGCGTTGTCCATCCTTTTCAGGGACACCCTGTATAACCTAAATATATAGTTTCAGCCTCTGTAAACTATTTTACCTACGACCACTACTGTAAATACTTAAAAACACACCGTCATTGAAACATGCCAGAAATATCTAGTAAACATGTAATATTTAATTAAATAAGTACCTTCTAATCGCCTTAGGTGGGTCGCACACTGGAGCAACAGGCAATAAGCAATAAGCAACTAGCTATAGACAAATAATATTGTACCTACGTTTGGCTCACATCAAAGCAACACAAATCAGATCATTCATAAAAATTCACCCAATTATAGCAAGTCCCCATAGGAGTTGAGAAATTAAAAGATTATGTTGTGTGTGTATTATAGACACACTGTATATTTGAATAAATACTAGTTAATTAAAATTAAAAAATTTAAGTGTATACCAGAATTTTTAATTTCATTTGCAATTGCTGCCCAATTGCGGCTTTTCTTTCATCTTCGTTTTGCTATAATCTGTATGATTATATCATAAAAACATGGGTATTTTTCGACTATTTACACAAATTTAATATTCGTTATAGGATCATCTGGTATTTTTCGAATTTTATTGCCTGAATGTTGTCTCGAAAATGAAAAGATCGACATGCAGGTTTATCACCGGCAATATAAATCCCCGAATTTAAGCAACTTGTTCCTACAGGCAATATCGCATTGCTTCAGTGTGCGGGACAACATCTGATCTTTAGTGTATTGTGAATAGGTGACAATATCGTGCATTGTTAGTTGAGTGCGACTCCGCTAAGAGTAGTTTTTCCCGCAATATCATTGGTTGAAAATGAGGTTAGATATTTTTGGAATACTAGTTTTTTGGTACAAATTTTAATTTACTTGAATTAGTTTAAAACCTTTAAAATAATGAATATAAGCTAATAATAAAATTGATATTTATATATTAAACAGGTATTTAGTTAAATATGTATTTAGTACACATTCTCAGTTCATTAATTTATATTATCTATTTGTATTAACGCTGTTTCAGATATTACTTAATTTCGCAATTTTGTTTGAAATTTTTGTGTTAGAAACAAATACGCAACATATTTTTCGGAAGGACCTCTCGAAAGTATTAAATGTGAACATCGATTTCCACGTCACAATAGTCACTACCTTTCAATGGGATTTCGGAGATTTTTTCTTGACAGATTCATAACTCAGTGCCTCAGGGGTATCACGTATATGCTTTTTTGACATAATAACTTACCGTTAAGGAAAACATTACTTCTTTTATAAAAGCCACTATTTTATCCGATGGCTGCTTTATACTACTTACAATAAATCATAAGCGGGAAGCTAAACTTTATTTCTAGAAAATATTTTTTAAAAGGATTCCCGCTTTCTTTTATTCTTTATATAATATTTTAATAGAGATATTCTTGTCAACTATCGGTCTTCTGGGAGTGGCAAACAATTTTTTAAATCTGTTGTCGTTAACACGAACTATTTAACTAATATCTAGACGATGATGTAAATAGTAGTTGATCTAAAGGCAGTAGGTTATTTTATCTTTCAAGATATAAAAAGAACGTACAAGGAATAAGAGTGCTATAACATAAAGGGTGTCCCAAAAGTAACGCAAGATTTGAATTGTGCGCCATTTTCATTCCAAAGAGTTGGCAGCATTGTGCAGAATCATATGTTGTAGTAAACACGTTGCGGTTAGACAAAATGGAGCACTGTACGACAGATAAACGAGTGAAGATTGTAAAAACTCATTACAAGTACGGAGAGTGTGTAACTGAGACTGTGCGCAAATTACGAGGAATTTTCGGTAGAAGGAACGCCCCGAATGATACAACTATAAGAATAATTTAATTTCCTTTTTACTATAAGAATTGATCAAAAAGCTACAAAGAATCAATTATAACAATGGTTTTTAAATGTAACACACTATATATTTGGATAGAAAATGTTCTTATGATTACAGTAATGTTAAGATTTAATAAAATGATATTTAATAACAAGACAGAGGTGGTCAAATAGTGCGCTATAAAAGTAATTTTTTAGACAAAAGATTAGATTCATGGCAGATAGTAGATAACTATTTTTTTCCCGCGAGTAAAGTTTATAGCACTTTATTTTGACTATTTCTCCTTTATAACTAGAAATAGATTTTTTTAGTAATCGGAAGAAACCGTTCTATACAAAATTGTAAAAATATATCATGTGCACCGTTTAAAAAACTCACTTTAGTTCTGCATATCTAACCCGATGCTCAACTATTTTCACAACTAGGTTTTAGAAAATCTAATCTAATATGTTTACTATAATTTTCATCTTTACATTGTTCTTCTTGCCTCGAAAAATAATGAAGAAAATGGCGGAATAACACTTATTTATTTATTTATTTATTTATTTATTTATTTATTTAGACAATACACTACCCTACAGAAATTCCAATTACAGGGTAGGTACAAACAGAAAACTACATCATACACTACATGATATGAGATAAGTAACAATACAAAACATTACATACCTAAACAATTAGACAAAACAGTATATAAATGAAAAAACAAATATAATTTAATTTGTAAATGTAAAGTTTTTTAATTATGGCTATAATACAATTAAAAATATCAAACTGATTTTGAAACAGATTATATTTATCACACATTTGAAAAAGAGGAGAAGAGATTTTTAAATATTAATTCTTGACGTAGGTAAATAAAACAATGAAGAAAAACGAGATGATAATCTAGGTATATGAAAATTTAACAATGAAAGTAAAGAAGGACAGTCAATTGCATTATGTAACAACTTATATAAAAATATCAATTGCGCAATCGTTCTACGTTCCTCTAAACTGCGAAATGAAACTGCGAAACATATAGTGGGCTCCCCTGCACATGTCGTCACTTTTCAAAACACGTCGAAATGATAATAGCAATATCGAATAAAAGTTGATATGTTAAAAAACATTGATTTAACTACATTGATAAAAATTTCATGTAAAAATACACACTGGTTATTTGGCGCCACAGTGGGTAATGTAAAATTACATCATATAAGTAAAGTTACATTAATGTACTTTTACACTTTTTATGTAATTCACTCAAAATGTAAATTTACATTATCGATACCTATATGTATATATTTACGACACTTAAAGTGTAATTTTACTAAGAAACAGGAAAACTACATAGTAGTCTGCGCTCTGCTGTCTGTTTAAGTCTAATTTCAGTAACAAATAGTATCGTGGCTTTCAGTTAGATAAACTTCATCAACCTTCAGGGATTCCCCAACAGTCAATTTTTTGACTACCCTTGTTTGTATTTTTTATTAATAATCTGACTGAATGCCTGTCAACTTCTCGCTCTATGCGAACAACTTAAATTACGATATTTTTGGGTGTGAAAATTTCTAATGACTGTGTAGATTATAAGGTGTTCTTGACAAATTGATTATCTGATGTTCCTCTGAATGAAGCATTTCTCTAGTCGGCGCAAACCTACTCTTTTAAACATTTTATTTTACGTAATTTTAAAGACTTTCAGAATCGATTGTTTGGAGTTACTAGTCCTATTTGTAATATTAACAATGTTCAAGTGCAACGGAGATACCTAAAGATTAGTATTATTAGTGATAGAGAGTTTATCTGTGGTCCTTCTTGTGATATGCCCGAAAACTCACAGTTTTCTTGTTTTAATTTTATTAGTTTTTGTTAATTAGTCAGGCGAATTACTTTTTCAATCATAATGTTTTAATAATTCTTTTTAACAAATTCCTAGGCTTGATTCTAGGTTTCATCTTGTTTTATAATCACACACACCTGCTACACATCTACTAACAAAGGATTTCTGATTATTAAAAGTATGAAGACGGACCTGGTGTATGTTTTCACGCTAGGAATTACCAAAAAAAAAAAAAATTGTTCAGCATCTAAATCTTGTTGTTTTTCACTTTAATTGTTTTTTTTGTTATTATTTTTTACTTCTTTTGCTTCAGCTCTTCTGCATTATACTTTTACAATTTGATTTCTATTTTATCTTACAGTGCCTGTACTTATATTTAATGTTAGATGTTTTTTTTCTTAGTTTTCGCTTTCCTGTTTTAATTTATGTTGTAATTAGGACTTGCTTATTACATATTGTATTTCTAAATAAATAAACGTTCTTAACTTTAGACGAGGAATACGCTTACTCATTTTTGACACGCTGTAATGTTACATCCTATGTAATATTTTCAATTCTATCACACTAAGGGACCACTCTGGATCCAGTTAATATTGATTATTTCTACTTCACTACACAGTGATTGTACCCAACCCCATAAGCCGTTTGTTTAACACAATTTCCTGTTTAGGGTCAGTGTCGCTCTAGATTATTTCCTGATTTGGAAACAATATTCAGAGTGGGTGTTTCTTAATCTAAATCTAATCAACCAGCGGATCTTTTGTGACAATTCAACCAATCTTAATGTAAGTTTACTACCAGGATAATATACAAAATATGAATATTATTTGAGTATACGAGGTATATTCAGGAACTAACCGAACTCTTTGAGTTATGCGCTAATAGAGATATTTAGTGATATGCGGTTGGCAGCATTGCGTTGCGCATAACCTCCTCTGTAACAGCATGTTCTTGGATTGTCCATATCTCATTTAGTTTTCATGATATCGTTATTTGAGTGCAACGTGTTTAAGTGATGATTTTTGAAATATGCGATTTTCTGGAACAACGATGCAACGTAAAATTTTGCGAGAAACTGGGGAAAACTTCCACGGAAATGTTTCTACCTAATAAAATAAGCTTACGTCGATGATAATCTGGGTTGTACGCGATGTTATTAATAGCACAGCCACACAAAAAATCGACTTTCGGGCCCAGAGGTCAGACCATGTTTATTATACGTTTTTTGGGTCGCTGAATCCGAATCTGAATACGAGGTCCATTTAACCCCATCACCTCACGATTTTTCATAACCTCAAAATACCGATATTCTGAACAGTTAAACCATATAACCTTAAGACTCAAGCTACCAACGCTAAATCCAATTAACAAATCCCATAAACCTAATAAGTCCATGAACCCAACCCCCAATAACCCTATAACCCCATAACCAAGGGAATAGAATTGAATTGAAGCATTGAATTGTACCAGCAATATCTAATAATTAATAGTAATTATCTCTGGACTAAACTACAATTAAATAAATCGCTAAAATTAGTTTAGCAATAAAATCGACTTTGAAATTGGGATCCATTTTCAGTGGCCTGCTAATATTGACATACACGAAGCGCATATAAAAAGTAATAATTAGCAATTAACTATGTCAGTCTGTAATGTAGTCAATTAAAATATTTATTTACTCATAGTTATTTGCTTTATATTGGTTTTAGCTTGAGGTTACTAATTATCTGAATTGAATTGAAACAAATATATCCTGAAATTGAAATGTAATAAAATCGATCTGTTTATTTACAGTATTAATGCACGAGTAGGTATAAAGAATAGGGTATGTGACAATAAAGTTTTAATTATGCATTTCAGGACTTTCGAATTTGTTTGCACACTATTTTTCTCTTAAACACAATAAACTACTTACTAATTAATAAATGACATTTTTTATCAAACTGATGTACACAGCTATTTGCTGAAATTCATATTTCAAAAGGCTTATTTAGGAGCAAACGTCCTTAATTCTGTATGTTCCACTAAACGCAATATTTTTATTCTTATTAAAAAATTAAGATTTACGAAGCATACAGGGTGTAGCTTAAATATGTTAAAATGGTTGAGGAGGTGATACCCAGAATCATTTTAAGAAGAAATATTTCTATATAGGTATGTTTGTCCTAAACAGATTATTTTCAAAATAAGTTTTAATTATTTACGCAAATGTAATAGTCAGAAGAAAGTAATTGGCGTAGAAATTGTAATTTTTTCAAGAATTAGGCTATTTCGAACAAAAGATTCCAATTCATGTTATTTGTAAAACAACTAGTTCGGTATCTTCATGGTTAAACGCGATTATCTCGAAAACAATTACACATATACTCCGCGATCGAAATTATAGAGAGTGACTAAGACATAATATAAAAACATTATTACCTAATGCGTATAAAATATAAAATGATTTTTATATGGTTCAATATTATTTATCTTTGTGCCGCTCGCTAGGCACATCGATAGAATCTATAATCGTCTATAGACTGAGTTACACTGAACGTCGATCTATATTCTATCTCTGTCTTTTGCACTTGGTAGGGAAAGGGAAATGCTTTTTTAGTGGGTGTAAACGGACTTGATTTACCCGTCCTGAGAAACGTCATAGCATAAGCGTAGACGAGGGGTCTAATTCCATGGCTATAATAAATTTATAAATTAAAAAAACACAACTGGGACGTTTTAAAATGTTGTAATAATTAAAATGGATCAAAGTGCCGGTTATAGCAAACCGTACAAAATATTAGATGTTGTGTTTTATTATCTTTTTTCAATAATTTCTATATCTTGGTGCCTTTTACGCAGACACCCCAATGGATTTTCGTTCCCGGCACGCTTCATCCCCTTACTAGTCCAAAAGCTAGCGATGAGTCACTCTCTATAATTTCGACCGCGGAGTATAGCGACTTCAATAAGGTATATATTTTTTACGTACAAGATGTAAGAGAATCGGTTATTTCAATAATCAATCTTTTTGGTTTTAGATTTCTTATAGATTTTGGTGCTGAAACCAAATTTGAAGAGTAAAAAATTTTTTATCGTTTAGATTTTTTGTAATCGCAGGGACAGGTCTCTTCTATATCTAAAATATACCTAAAGTTATCTTAAGGGCACTCTGCCTTTCCAAGAGCAAACGGAGCAACAACTCAATTCTATTGAAAAAATCTCAAGCGTGTAGTGTTTTTTAAGACTAGCCTAATCTAACCTAAGTAGTGTCAACCATGCAAGGTTTGTGGCTGACCATAGAAACTTGGTAGGATCCTTACGAAGAGCTAAAACTCTTCCAAAGGTTTGCCACAAGCGTAGGTTGGCACTAATTAGGTCAGGTTAGTCTAACTTAAAAACCAATACGCGCTTGAGATTTTTTAATAGAATTGAGTTGTTGGTCTTTGTGCCCACGGAAGGGTAGAGTGCTCTCTTTGTGACATCGGATTTATGTTGAGCGCCTAAAAATAAAGGGTTATCCATTTTCTCCTTGGGAAAGTAAAGTTTAAAAAAACACACTGAATATTTAAATTTCGATGGAACTTTTATTTCATAATAAAGTTTGGACTATGCCATTATGCGTGAAAAACAATATCATTCAAATGTCTTCCACGGAACCGTTTGCAGGACTCAAACTTTTTGAGGTAATTTTCGAAGACTTTTTCATTCAATTCGGGCAATAATTCGGCCATAACTTGATAAATCTCGTCCTTCAATTACTCCAAAGTTGTGGGATTGTTCGCATAACAACGGTCTTTCGCATAGCCCCACAAAGAAAAATCCAAAGGCGTTAAATCGTAGGATTTTGGTGGCCAAGCTACATCGCCGAATCAGGAAATTACACGTCCTGGGAATTTCTCGCGCAATAGAGTCATAATTGGCCGCGTTATGTGGCATGTGGCCCCATTTTTTTGAAACCACATATCGTCCAGATCAAAATCTTCAATTTCAGGCTAAAAAAAGTCGATGATCATGGCGCCACAATGTGCCGTATGACAGGCCCAAATGCTGAGCTCGACTTGAAGTCGAAAGATTCGGGTCATCGTTAACACTTTCATTCACAGCGGCTATGTTTTCGATTGAACGGGCAAAACGATGATGCACAGGTCTTACGATGTCTGCTACCGATCCAGTCTATTGGAATTTCCTCACTGTATTGGTGGTTGTTTGCTGGGATGGACGATTATGTCATCTCCGCGTAATGTGCGAAATGCAGCCACCGAAGATCCATTTTCGTAGCATAATTTAATAATTTTAACGCGTTGTTCGGTCGTAAAACGTTCCATATTGTGAAATGGCAAACCTTTAACTACACAAATACCAGTCTGGACGATAATGACATTTGACAAATATCAATTGGCAGTGCTTTACTATCCCAAGCTCGAAATGGATAACCCGTTACATAGGAAAACATACCTTATACTTTGCTTCTCAATATAATTGCGTTTTTGCTCTTTTTCGCCAAGTTTGGACATCAGATTCGTGTTTAGACCCCAAAAATACATAGGAAGTCAGTCATCTAGGTTAAAATCGGAATAGAGTCGGTATTCTTCATATTTACAAATAACTGCATTTTCAATATAGAAGAGATTTGTCCCTGCGAATATAAAAGATCTAAACGATAAAAATATTTTTACTCTTCAAATTTGATTTCAGCATATCAAAATCTATAAGAAATTATAGGTCTGATCTAAAAACCAAAAAATTTTTTTTTGTCTGCCTGTGTAATTAGTTCTCTCAAATACATTCTATTTTTTAAATTTATTCGTTAGATCAATAATATTAATTACTATGCGTCCTTGAGTTAACTTGTGTAAAAATGTGAGTTCTATGTAATGTACTGGAAATATACATTTGTTTTTACATGTAAGAGAGGAGACAAATTCATGAAAACTTTTGACAACTTAAAGTTGCCAACATTTTAACGCACAAAGTTTTTCAGGTCGTTTACATGTCTGGCGACTTCCCCTTGTTTGGAATGCAAGAATTGGCTGTTTCTTTAAAGGTTTATAATTTTGTCTGGATTTAACACGTATAGTACAGGGATGGCCAGAAGTACGGAATAAAATGCATATCTTTTGAATGAGTTAATTTTTTTAAAACGCCGAAACACATTAACTGATTTTGATTTTGTCCCATCTTTCGGTTATATAATAATTAATTTTTCTTCAATCTCCTAACCCCCAGCTAACCCTACTTTTTTTTTCAAATGGAAACAAGGCATGAGCAAATAAACAAATTTTATTTTTTCAATAGCAAGGTTTTTAGGGTTGTATAAAACACATACTTAACAAGTGAAATAAAATTTAATTATCTTCAGTGTTATCCTCCATGAATTTGCACAGAATAAAATAAAGAATTTGAAACTGTACCTATCGCTGCTAACGCAAAAAAGATATATTTTTTATGTTGCGTTTTTTTGGCATCACTTACTTGCTAGGCTTTCTGGTTAATTTTTCGCATTAGTTGTAAATTGGAGTTCGAAACGATACTATTGTGTAAAAATCAATTTATTTACTGAATTGCAATGGTATTGTCGGAAAGGCAACGCATCGAAATCTTGATATTGCTTGGATGTGGAGACAAAATAAGAAGTCAGGCTGAAGTGCGCGATTTATTTAATGCGAAATATCCCGAAAACCAAATCTCGCAAGGGACAGTTAGTAAAATATTTCACAAATTTGAGGAACACGGTACAGTACAGACTTTGCCCAAAACTGGACGGGCACGTGCTTTGAATGAAGAAAAGAAATTAGACATTGCATTAGAACTTGTTGAAAATCCTCATACTTCAACTGTTTCATTGGCCCGCAAACACGATGCTTTTCGAACTGCAATTCGAATGTTTCTGAAACAAGAGAAACACCACCCCTATAATGTATGTCTTCTCCAAGAGCTTTTGGAAGACGATTATGATAGGCGATTACAATTTTGTGAAGAAATGATGAGACGGTGTGACGACAATAATGGTTTTCAACGAGACGTACTTTTTTCGGATGAAGCTACGTTTTATTTAAATGGAGTGGTTAACAGGCACAACTATCGCTTTTGGTCCCAGGAAAATCCACACTGGACATGCGAATCGCATACGCAGCATCCACAAAAAGTTAATGTATGGGCAGGTATCATCAACAACAGAATCTTGGGCCCATTCTTTTTTGAAGAAAATCTTACTGCCGCACGCTACCTGGATTTCCTAACATTTGACCTGATACCTGCTCTAGCTGTGATTTTCCCTCATGAAATTGATCCAGATATACCGAATGAAAGAATTTGGTTCCAACAAGATGGCGCTCCCCCACATTTTGGTATTGATGTTCGAATATACTTAGATGAAATGTTTCCAAATCGCTAGATTGGTAGACGGCGTACAGTTGAATGACCGCCAAGATCCCCCGACTTAACACCCCTGGATTATTTTCTTTGGGGATATTTGAAAGAAAGAGTCTACCAGGACAGACCGGATAATATTGAGAATTTAAAGAACAAGATTAGTGCGGAGATGCATAATTTACCAACTGAAGTCATTCAGAATGCTGTGGACAGCTTTTACTATCGTCTTGGAGAATGCCAAATAGTGAATGGAAGACATTTTCAGCATTTGCGACATTGAGTTTATTTTTGTAAATTATCTAGTTGTTTCAATTTCTAAATGAAAAAAAAACTTGTTACTGAAAAAATAAAACTTGTTTACTTGGATTCGCTGGATTCGGTTTTCTATAAGCTTTTCAATGAGCCCCCTCATGCCTTATGTTTCCATTTGAAAAAAAAGTAGGGTATAACCGAAAGATGGGAAAAAATCAAAATCAGTTGACGTGTTTCGGCGTTTAAAAAAAAAAATAACTCATTCAGAAGATATGAATTTTATTCCGTACTTTTGGCCATCCCTGTATAAAAATGAATATGCCAAAATAGTTGCTATATTTTACTTCCGCATCCAATAGTAACGATGCGATTTATTTTGTAGGTGNATTAGTTGCTATATTTTACTTCCACATCCAATAGTAACGATGCGATTGATTTTGTAGGTGTAATTTCTCTATCAATTTTATAGTTAATAAAAGATGTTTTAATAGTAAACATTACTTGCTATGCATTTATTCAGAGTGGTCCTTAAGAATGTTCCGATAATCACAGGCACACAAAAAAAATAATGTCAAGACCCAGAGGGAAGACCCCCTACCCCTCCGTTTTTGGGGTCGCTGAAACCGAATATGACCATTAAACAAAATTAACTAGCCATTTCCCCGTTACCATCTCCATACACCCCCTTCTGGGAATTGAAATGTCAATTCTCATACAAAGTCGAGTAGGGTTGTGTATTCCTATGTTTTCTGGGCCACTGAGAACGAAGAAGACTATACCAAAAACTAGACCCCCTTGTTACCCGCTAGCGTCACTTTACCACCCCTATACACCCCTAGGCTGCTGAAAACAAATAAGACTACCGAAAATGAATCCAACCCCCTCGTCAACCCTCAGCACCCTTTGCCACCCACATTTGTTTTCAGCAGCCTAGAACACGTAGACATACACAACCCACTCGACTTTGTATGAAAATTGACACTTCAACTCCCAGAAAGGGGTGTATGGGGGGATAAAGAGACGCTAGGGGGTAACGTGAGGGTCTTATTCATTTTTGGTAGACTTCTTCGTTCTTAGTGGCCCAGAAAACAAAGGAATACACACCCTACTCGACTTTGTATGAGAATTGACATTTCAACTCCCAGAAGGGAGTGTAGGGGGGTGGTAACGGGGAAATGGCTAGTAATTTTTTTTTAATTTTAATTCGGTTTCAGCGACCCCAAAAACGGAGGGGTAGGGGGGTCTACCTTCTGGGTCTTTACATAATTTTTTTTGTGTGCCTGTGTAATTAAAAGTTAGAGTAAAAGTAAAGTTAAAGAATTAAATCTTTTTAAAATATATCAAATTAAGGTAATAGTATCTTAACTAAATAAAGGTGAACGTTCATTGAATTTGTATTTAATTATATTCCTTAATAATTGTCGATGTCACTGTGTATTTGGAAATTCGCTCAGTCAATGTGATTAATAATCATATCTAACAGGAAGTTCGACTATTTTGAGTTTTTTTTTTAACCTAAAATAGCCACACAAAAAAGAATGGATTTTTATTATGCTGGTAGGTACATAAATATATGAACACAACACACATCACCACAGAAATGAGACATTGTATTATAAAAATTTACTCCTTGTTTTCGAAGTTCAAAATTTCTACGGTAGTGTTTTCTCGGATTTTTAATATTTGCATTGTATTTAAATTTGTACTTAACAACAAAAAAGTTCTACAACTTTTGGAACCCTTGTATGTTTTATTGGTCTAGAGGTAGGTATTTCATATTTTAGTTGCCAAATAAAAATAAATAATTACGTATTGCGTATTAGCTATTAATTATGAAGGAAATGAAATTAATTATTTAAAATGTTTTATGAGGTTTAGCCTCCTCTGCCTCCACTGAAAAGCCGCCAGTTTTGTCACCTTCCGTCAGAAAGCTGGTTTTGTTTATTTTAACTATTATAGATGCTAATCTTCCAAATCTTGGTCTAACAAAAAGCTGTAACAAATACTCGACGAATCCGAAAAGTTCTTTAAAAAAATATGCATTTCTAAGGTATTGAATTTGCATAACACTTGTCACTCATGTATTTCTTGCATGTTTTTTCATCGTTACTGTTTCGTTTTAAACGATGAAAATCTAAAGCAACTGATTATGGTGGTAGTTTAAATAAAAAAATATCTAAATCAATAAAGGGAAATATTATTGAAACCTTTACCTTTTACTCTTTAAGAATGACGAGTTGATATTAATCAGGATTACTCATCTTGCTTACCCTTTACGGTCGCTTAGCATTTCATAGGGACGGACTACTTTGTTCATGTTTATTGAGATTATTATGTAAAATCACTTTCACTTTATGACGGTGAAGGATATGTAGAACGATAATATCAAAAAGTTACTCGAAAGAAGTGACGTTAAATTGGCAAATTGTAAATAAGTGGCAAATTTACGTGTTTTTTTTTCACTTTTTTTACTGCCCGTGAAGATCTAGACGATCTATCGAAAAAATTGTCATTTTATGTTGTAGGCAATTAAATTGCATACAATTTGAGGTTTCTAAAGTCATATTTCACCAATTTGTAAACTGTAAAATATAGGTTGAACGCGGAAAAATCAGTTTTCGAAAATTGCGCATTGCAAAAAGCTATGGATGTTGATGAAATTTAAAGAAAAAACGGCAATCCAAAGACCAACAAGTTTGCCAAAGGCCGATTCGATTGACCGTGAAATTGTTGCTGCACGTATTTATAAATTAATTTCGTTCATTTTTTTGCAATTAATTGTTTAATTACTAAATGTTATGTAACTTACTTTGGGTGGTCTGGTTTTGGTGATGACGGTCCGGTTCTGACGTTACTTGTGGACGCCCCGGTAGACTACCAACTCTAAATGGAATTTTAATTCGCAACTAAATTCTACTTTACAATAGTTATTGACGTCACTGACGTCCCTGTTTGAACGCCTAATTTTATGACAACCCTTGACTACTATTTTATCGGCAGCGGCGATGGTGAGTGACGTCACAGAAACGTACTCCGGATTAAAATCTTTTCGTTCGGTTTGTCTCGGGCGCCAGTTTCCCTATCTTTTACGTGGGGGAAAGTCCACATGAACCCTACCCTCGGTTTAGAGTAAGTACTAGGGATAGCTACAGAGAAGAAAGTTTAGATCAAATGGTCTCTTATATTTCTCTTACTTTACGATCACAAGCAGTTCTCTAGGTGTAGTGTTATTTTATTTTTAAAATGAACGGTCTTATCAGTGTAGGTCACAAAAATATAGTAAGACTTTTTACGGATCGTAATTTTACCAATCGTGTCGGCGTTAAAAATGAATACAACTGGAAATATCTTTACTAGATTTATTTTACATTACTAAGGCCTACGGAAATTGAAACAAACTAAAGTAAAATAGATTCTAATTTCAATTATTATAAACGACTAAAATCAGAAATGTAAAAATAATTTACAAGCAGTGTGAATAAAATGAAATTGGTTAGATCAATTATTTACGACGGAATTAAAAATACCTATGCGATGTTGTCGGTATTGTAAACAAATACAAATTAGCACATAGTCAAATATCGGAAGTCAGGACGCAAAAATCTGTACGGTAGGCAAATGCAGTATTAGGCGATTGGTTTATTTTTTACAATAAACAATCTAATACTTTAAGAAACGGTACGCCAAAATAGTTATTCGGTTTTAATATCGGTCGGTGCTAGAAATAAAACAAAAGCATTATTGTACTAGAAAACTGGGGAGTCTAGTGCTGCAAAAATATTCTACACAAAAATATGATGGCTACAGCAATTGCACTAAAAATATGATTCCACATTAATTGGAAAGCTAAAACAGTCTTAAGAATATTTCCCCTTCTTTTGTATAAGTGTATAGTTCTTTAAATAGACCTGAGAAGCTATAAAATAAAAATTCAAAAATATTTAATATTTCAAAATATCACCTACCCATGCTAAAAACGAGTTTTTCAATTATTGCCTGGGGTTATTAAATGCTTTTATTTTCGACTTTCCCGAGATAACAATATTATTAAATCCAATTTGAAACAAACCTTTCAACTGGTATCGTATGTTTTAATCTCAAAAGCAAAAGTGGAAAATTATTATTAGAAACTGTCAATAACAAAGCATCAGATTCTGGTTATTGATATCCCAGTTACAGAATATATTTTGTCAGCATTTCTCTTTTCCGCAAGCAATTTGTAGGTGAACGAACAAATGGCACCAGTGAAAGCCCGACAGGTTTATTTTTAGATCCAACAAATTCGAGAAAGTTTGGAGGAAATTCATATTCATATTATTGCTGAATCACATAACGAATTATTAAAAAAAGTCTCTTTAAGAATATCATACTGTTTAACAAGGACTACTTATATTCGAAGACGACTTTACAGGAAATTATTCCAATTTTGTGTCGGATCAGTCATGGAATAAGATGTTTATGTTTGTTATCTGAAGATACAAATATATAAGTACATCCAAAATTGTTATTTATGTGTCAAGGATGTACATGCCAAAGGCCACACACGTTTTTATACCCACGACACATACAAAATTTTATTCGTGGCTGGTTCACAATATTATTATAAAATAAATTAATTCGTTTTAAATTTGCTCCATAATACAGGATAATATAGAAGTGACAGTGTTGCATTGTAGTATCTTGCTACAAAAATTAAGAATTTTTTATATACATTTTTTTCTACATGCTCTCGCTGAAACAATGTAACGCATTAAACTGTGAAAATAAGAAACATACTGCAAAGAGATGGAACTCCCTTGTCTTACAAAGACATGGATTATAACATATCCATAAGATTTTCATTCAGACCTTTCTCCTTATTGTGATATCAGTTCGTAATTATTGTTTATTAATTTTTCTAATAAATATATGCCAAATCTCAGCAAATATTTCTTGTAACTGTCAGATAGTAAGAGACAACCATTAAGGTGGAAGTACTCGTCATCGTGGTTAAGAAATTCAAGGAGTCACATCCTCATTACGCCGTAGTCTTTCAGAATGCCAGATACGCTTTCACAAAAAAAGTAAAATTATAATTAGTACTCCATTAGTACACTCTGAAATTTGAAGTGCGCTAATTGCCATCTTGCCTGAATTTGACTCCTTCAGATTCTTATTTGTTTGGACTCTTCTAAGAATATTTGAATGGTCGGAAGTTTACAGATTGTAATTAGGCAATTGAAGTTAAAATTGGTTGAAGCTGCACTAATAGCCTTTTTTGTAAAGAGAATCAAAAAGCTTATGCATGGGTAGGTCAAGTACGTTATGAAGGAGGAGGATGCTTATCTATGCAGGATATTTTCCAAAAAACTGGAAAACGGCTTTGGTGGTAGGTACGGCTTTCAAAAACGCTCATTCCGAATTTTTTTAAAAAACTGCAAAAATATATACGAGTAAAAAATAATTTACCATAAATCTTTTAAATTACATCTTAAAGAGTTTTTGCTATTACTTTTTTATCAATAATTTTATATGTCACATATGTATGTATAATAATTTTTAGGTTAAGGCTAGGTTAGAATTACGAATCGCTGTTGGCTAAACTTCGCCTTTTGTGAATTGTAATTTGTATAATTTGCTATAAAGGCCATTATATTTATTGCTTTAATATGAAATTTTCTTCCTGCCATGTTATTTACATCATCGATAAGGTTGTAACTAACCAATATCACGTGCTCCATGATGAGTATTACAAATCTTGGAGTAGGTACTTGTGCAAATGAAAAACGATTAGTCTACGTTCACCATATGTCAACAGTTTATCCATCAATTCGTTATTACTATCATACTGCGCCTTTGTATCAAAATACTAATCACTAGTAACAATAATATCTGATTGCTACGATTTTACCCATGGACTAATATGGAAATATAAGAGGCTTTTATATGTAAGGATGATAGTTAAGAAATAACTAATTTCAATGAGAGTGATAAATGTACAAAAATAAGTTTGCGTCTGAGACAGCTCTGCCTACAAATACAATACATACTGGACACGGTAAGGGAAAGTTCCAGGTTGCTGCTATCACAAAGCGCCGTGCCTACATTTGATTCCTTTTAGCCGAATGTGTTCTTTCACAATTTCGGGCTGCTCTACCTGTATCAGAAACGCAAACTTGTTTGTGTTAGTCTGTATAGTCGAAACAAAAAATAGCAAACGAAACAGTTATACTATTTATTAATCGATGGTTTTCCTTTACCTCCATTGCTTATATTTGTTGCGCCAAATTTTTTTTTGTTTTTGGCTACTGTATTGATTCTGCTGCCACTAACACATCCTTTTGCAAGAGAAACACAATATACATATAGAAAAAAATCAATTTTATTAAAAACATATCTGTTTCTACTTCTAACTATCTTTTTTACTAGGAAAACAAGTTTCTAGTAATCAATTTTTTTTATTGAGAGGTTAATGATAAAATATATTTTGTAAAATATAAATCATGTATGTAGAATATATTTAGATTAAAATATTCCCTTATTGAAAATGAATTTTCTTTTTAGGAAACCCAAGCATCATAAAATTGTAATAATGGGCGCAGGCATGGCTGGTTTGGGAGCTGCCTTAAAATTAACCGAACTAGGATGTAAAGATTTTGTAATCCTTGAGGCGCAAGAAGAAATCGGTGGAAGAATAAAAACGATAACAGTTGACGGTAGACCATTAGATATTGGCGCCCAATGGTTACACGGAAAAGATAATCCTTTGTACCACTTAGCAGTAAAACACGACTTGCTTTCAGAGAAGATGTCTGAAGAAGGTTTGGGTATGTTTATTCGAAACGATGGAGTGATGTTTGACGACTTCCTAGTTAAACGGGTAGATTTTGAAGTAGGAAGAATATTAGAAGAATGTCAGACCTTTGTTGACAAAATTGAACATCCAGTATCTGTGGGTGATTTTATGGAACAAAAGTTTTTAGAATATCTGGATGCATGTGATGACACGAATGACTTAAGACAAATGAAACTCGAATTATTCGACTGGCATATGAGATTTCAGGTAATAGATAATTCTTGCCAGAACATGAGGAGATTGTCGGCAAAATATTGGGGCAGTTACGTCTGTTTAGATGACACTGCTCATTACAATTTAAAATATGGATATGATTCTCTTATCAACGTCATGGCTGATAGTCTTCCAAAAGAGCGCATCCACTTAGATTGTGAGGTGACTGAAATTTTATATGGTGAAGAGCACAATGGTGTAAAAGTGATATGTAGCAACAATCAAATATTCTACTGTGATCATTTAATAATAACTGCCTCTATAGGAGTATTAAAAGAATTTGCTATTATTGATCCTCCTCTTCCAACATTACTACAGACTGCTATAGATAATATGGGATTCTATGGTATAGGCAAAATTTATCTCATTTTTGATGAAAAATGGTGGGGAAATTGGAAAGGTTTTCAATTTATGTGGAAATCCGATACTAGTTACGAAGAAGGAGAAGAGTGGATAAGACATGTTACTGGATTTGACGAGGTATTTAATCAACCTAAAGTGTTGATAGGCTGGGTAGGAGGCGAGGGCGTTAAAGAAATGGAAAGTCTAACAGAAGATGAAGTGGGAAATACGTGCATAAACGTTTTAAGAAATTTTCTTCCGGATTTTGAAATACCTCAACCTAATAATGTCATAAGGTTAGTAAAAAAAAAAAAATTAAAGTCAATAGATTATAATTATAGTTGGAAATAATTTTTGTGTTAGTATTGCGGCTATTTATCTTATTATGATTTAAAATTTTAAAATCATTTAGGTAATGTCTTAGGTAAAACTAAGAAATTTACGTAAGAGATTTTAAACAATTTGTGCTAAATATTGTTCATGCGCTCTAATAAAATGAGAGATAAAAAAGATATAAAATGTGATAACAAGTAGCCCTTAAACACTTAAACTGTGTAGTATACACACATCTAATTCCTTTACTGTCTTCTTGCTTTCACTAATCTGAAAGTACATAATTATTCAAAATAAATGATTTTCCAATATATTTTTTAAAGAATATTTTTAGTTCGTGCTATTTAAACAAAAAGAAATACTTATAATAATTAGGATAGTTTAATGACAAATCTATGACGGAAATCAATATTAATAATCGAGTTGTGAAAAAATTGTGCCGTTATCATTTTTATACTTCTGCTTCTACACTGTACTACAAAGAAATGTTCTTATGTGCTGATTAGTTTAAAATTTCTGTATAACCAAATTTAGTCTAGGAGCCAGATAGGGTTCCGTGGCCAATCAGAATGCCACGGATGCAAACAACTTATTCTTAAGTATTTTGACCTCCTGAATTCAAAAAACTTGCAATAACTTTGGTTAAAGTTAATCTTTTTTTAATTCTCAAAAAAATATATGTTTGTTATGAGAAAACGTAACTATTAACGCATAAAAATTTGTACTAGCTATAAAAATAAACTTTTTACAGCCATTTAAACATTTAATTTGTTAATAACAATTAAACTGACCACTTTCTCAGGCTTTGCGACCAAGTTTTTTGAATTCAGAAGCTCAAAAAAGAATAAGTTGTTTGCATCCGTGGTGCTCTGATTGGCCACGGAACCCTATCTGGCTCCTAGACTAATTATTCTGAATTATGAATTGACGAAATTTGAGATCAGGTTTAAGTGATGTCGATAAAGGCTACGTAGTTTAATAAAAAAATGCCCAATTTTCTAAAAAATCACTTCTAAAAAAAATTGCAAAAAAGTTGATCTAGAATGTACCTGGTGTCCCACGGTGACGAGACATTAGATGTATTTCAGAGACTACTTCGATTTTAATTTTGAAAATTTGAGCAATAGTGTTTTCGGCCCATATTCGCAACTAAAATAATGGTGTCCACCTAACGCTTCCGCTTATACCGGAAGTTGACGTCATCTTCGTTATTTTAAGTGGAACACCCTGTATATTATTGCAATTTTGTATTCTACGTCAATGTTTAGGTGAACTTTCATAAAGGTTTCCTATTCTTAAAGTTAACCGTTTTTGATATATTTAATTTTTTTCAAAAAAAAAAAATTAAAAAGTACTGCCTAATTCAAGATGTGTATTTTACAATAATAAAGTTAGAGCGATAAAATTTATAGGGAACATAACTAAAACTCTGAGCTTCTCTGCCATAATTTCAAAATGACTTAATTTTATGCAGGGTAGAAATTTAATGCCGAATGTAGTCAACTTTATACCATCTTAACTTATTTTTTTAAACGGAATACCCTGTATATTTTTGAGCAACCTGATGAACAATTTTGTTCTGTTTCGAATGGGACAATGGTATACCTATCTCTTCTGGTTTTTAAGATATTTACTGTTTTTCGTGCAGTCAACGGATATCGCATAATTTCTTGCGAGAATGGCAGTGAAATTTTTAGTGGAATCAACTTCAAAAGTACCTAATCTGTCATCAGTTTATTGTTGTCAACTTAACACATATAGTGAATGTTTATTAAGTATTATTTATTGTTAAAAAATGGAAAACGTTAACATTTATTCAAATGCTCACATTATAAATTTATTATTTATTCATGGAGAGTGTCACAAGATAATAAATATAATTTGCAGAGTATCTAATGAGAGTAAAACTGTGACCCAAATTTTCAAAATTAAAATCGAAGTAGTTTCTGAAATATGTCTAATGCCTCTTCAAAGTAGGACACCCTGTATATACTGGATGTATTTTTTAAACTGAAACTTTTAAATATTTCGAGAAATAAGCACCCTGCGAAAAAAATCTCAATAATCAAAATTTAATCATGCCGCAGGAGATACATTAGTGGTAAAATTGTACCTCCCCCCCCACCTCTCGGTGGGTACAAAGGGGAGTAACTTTGAAAACTTTGAAAATTTTTTATTGCAGATTCGAATTCTGCGGCTAAAATGTAGATCGTAAAATATGTCTGAAACGCTTTTTTTCTATTCATGATAGATGGCGCTGTAATCTATAAAATTTGTTGGAATATTCCCACCAACGGAATAGCGAATCTGAACGGCCGAATTCGTTTCCGTGGTTTCCATAGAATGCGACACTCAAGAGTGCCGACGAGCTTCGAATTGTTCTGGGAATATTCTAATTTTCAATTTATATTTGAACAAATAGTCTTGTTCTGTTTTTCGAAGTGTTGAACTTTTGTTTAATGATCAAATAATTAACAAAATTCAATTTTAACAACTTCTCCTACTGAACCGTGCTTACGATCTATACGTTTGAAATTCTTTTTCCAAATGTCGTAGTCAAGATAACCGTAGCTCTAGTTGTAGGGAAATTACATTTGACAGACTGAATAATTAATAATGGCGTTCGAAAACTTAGACTTGGTAGCACCTAATACAATAATTTGCCGAGCTTCTCATCTTCCTGGGTCAGATGAGAACTAAAGTTATCCGCAGTATCCGCTTAAAATAGAGATTGGAGCACAGCATGCTGGAAGGCTTTCCTGCATCATTATGCAGCTCATAAAACTGTTTCAAGGGATTAATATTTCTTTAAAAAACTTGCCTTCCTCAACAGTACCAGATAAACGGCTGCGACACCGTTTCGTGTATAATTGGTAGACTTGAATGAGTAGAATCTGAAGAACTTAGCTCGCGTGAGCAATTACATATGTACATACGTATATCGACCCTGACGTACTTTAAGCTTGGAACTCGAAATGAAACAGAAACATTAATTGCAAGAACCCAGGTCGTCCATTAATGAGAAAATGTAGATATTCGAGATAACGTAATCTAAATGTGGAAAGCTAGAACACATAGTAGTAATTTGTCCAAAAAATAAATAAACCAGAATACTAGAATGTAATTTCTGTCAACGTGCAGATCATATTGAAAGAAAGGTGATAGTCGAAGGGTAAACCAGCCGCCACTACTATTGACAATGTTATGTAACTAGAGGTTATTATTACCATTCATAAGTGAAGTACTTTACGACATTGGAAAAAAAGGTGTACAAGATCAGTAAAGAAGAAACAAGCATAAACAAAGTTTACAGGATTTCTTCTGGCCTGGTATTATGTCATTTCGGAAAAAAGCATCGTAATTTTCGCAATAAAAAGTGTTAAAAAGTGGTTCATAATGTTTTTCAGTATGATATTTCGCTTCTGTATTTAAATAGTCGGTTATTATTAAATGAAATATTTGAGGATTTGTTGCATTACGGTCGGTATGCTGAACTGAAAAGTGAAGATTTTCGAAATTATTGTCAAATGGTTTGTTTGTTTTTATAAGTTCGTAAAATTATACTCTTTGGTACGTCAGTTAGGTAATTATGTACATCAATAAGGCATAACCTTTTTTTGAGGAGTTGCCTTCAGGTACAGAATATTTTATAAATTCGTGAGTAAGTATATGGTTTCAATCTGCTATAAAGTGATAATTTTCGATTGATAAACCAAAAATATTTTAGTGATTTAAGTTCTTAAAATACAATACTATTAACATTTAAAATTTGAAAAATAAGTTTTTATTGTTTTGTCTGTGTTAAATTATAAATATGAGTGAATTTCTGCACGAACATCACTAATGGCGGTTTGGAAAAAAATGATTCTTTTTATATAAAATCTGGAAAATATTTTTCAGTGATTTCAAGACCTAAGAATAATTTTGTAGCACCAGTATCAATTAAAAGTTTCAAAGGCGGTTTTATAATTTTTATGTACGGAAGGTCTCAAAAGAAATTAATTTGTATTATGGATTACTCTTTAGACGACAGCGTCTCGAAAATTTTTAATGTAGTTTTGGTCATATGTATCCGGTACGCCTTCCTCCTTTGATCTTTTGAAGAAAAGAGAACACGTTATAGCAACAAAAATAAGAATGATTTATAGATATCGTCTTCTTTTGTTTAGAAAGTAAAGTATTATTGCATTCTCAATCTTCTAGCTAGGCTGTTATCTCATCTCTCAGTACAAAAGGCATATGGATAGATGGGTGGATGTGTGGGTTTTATAGGTGGTACAGGTGGATGAATAAATATGAGTATGCATGCATGAACGACTGGATAGAAAGATGTATGAATTCATAAATGGGTGGGTGGATAAAAAGATGGATCCAGAACTCTGCAACACGAATTATGCCATGAAAGCGTTTTTAAGCATTTTGATCTATTTCCTGTTTTTGAATGAAATTGGACCAGCTTGTCTGACTCTATGATGATAAATTTGAATTAAACGAGTGAAAAATCATACGTCTAGTGAGCTGATAGGATAATTTGATTTTTTTATAACTTTTGTCGATCGTAAATAACGTTTTTTGTGAATTTTGACCTGTTTTTGGAATTTTGCCGAAAACTCAGACCCGTTGGGCCAAATCTGAAAGCAGATTAGAATTCAGCGAAAAAAATACATGGAAATACATGAGTCTGAACACCAGATCCGATACTTTCTTTTTGTGGGGCAGTGTTATGAATTGTAAACGTACCTACTCGACCCGATGAACAATATAACATTTTACAGGAAATGTTGAAAGTGTCCACCTTCAGCTCGAATACAACCCGAATTCGTTTTTTGATGGTTTTTCTAACTCGTCGAAATATGTCTCGGCGAATTAAAGCGAATGCGTCTGATAACGTTGCCAAAGAACTTCCCTTGAAGTGACAGGAGTTTTATAAAGAAGCTCTTTTACATGTCCCTAGAAGTAGAAATCTATGCGTGTTTTTCTTTGATTTTCCTCTTTCCAAAGGCTTGCAAGTAAGTCTGGTCCTGTAATTCATGTTCAACATAATAATTCCTAGGAATGTGTATTCGGTTGTAAATAGTTAGTTGTCCAAATTCCAATTTAGATTTTTGGAAAAACACATTAAAAACTTTGATACCCTATAGCTAAGGAACAAAGCGAAATCGGTCCCATGTTGATATGAAAAAATAATCTTGTTTTTTGGTTGGGTATAATAATGCTTTGGTACAAAATTTATTTATCATAAAGTCTGTTTTTGCTTACAATTAGTATAAAATTATGTCTATGATTTTTGCAGGTACGTAATATTATTTTCTGAAATAACTTATTGTCTAGCTTCTCTTAGACTACTTGATTTAATAGCTTTTAGCTTTAGTTGAACCTAAAGTTTATTTTAAGCTTGTTAAAAAGATTTTTAATGCGTGCGTTTTGTAGAAAGCTTTCTAAACATTTCTATTGGTTTAAGTGCTTCACCGGATGATTTTTATTTTCTTACAGATTCTAACTTGAATAAACGGTTGAAACTTACGGGTTATTCTCAAGAATACCATTTCAAGATCCTACCTAATGCGCCAAAAATATGTACAGGGTGTCGCACTTAAATGTGATACAAACCTGTAACTTGTTTATTTTTTGACCGCTTTAAAACAAATTTTTTTAGAATGTAGGGTAAAAAATCTCTACCTAATTGCGATACTGCTGTTTTTATTAAGGCAATACGAGGTCAATTAGGACATCATGGAATGCTCGCCTGAAAATGTATTGAATTTGATGAAACTTGGTGATAAGACGTTTTAAGGGATGCTGAATCTGTTTTTTTGGAAAAAATCGCTAATACCAATTAGCCGTTTTGACGTCAAAAAAACGCGTCCTAGTTGGCCGTGTATTACATTAATACAGACAGCAGTATCACAAGTAGATTAGTTTTCTTTACTCTACATTCTAAAATAAATTTTGAAATCAGCCAAAAAATAAAAAAGTTACAGGCTTGTATCACATTTAAGCGTGACACCCTGTATGTTAATCAGTTAACGAATTTGATTTATAACATTTTTTATATACAACACAAATTATTATTATTATACAAAGTGTCGCGCTTAAATGTGATATAAGCCTATAACTTCTTTATTTTTTGGTCGATTTTTACATTTTTTATTTTGGAATGTGGACTAAAAAAACTCTATGTAACTGTGATATTACTGTTTTTATTAATGCAATTCACGGCCAACTAGGACGTATTTTCTTGACAACAAAACAGTTGATTGGTAGGTATTAGCGATTTTTTTTTCAAAAAACAGATTATGTATCCTTATTCAGTATCCTTTAAAACGTCTTACCACCAAGTTTCATCAAATTCCATACATCTTCAGGCGAGCACTCCATGATGTCGCGAAAGTAATACAAGTCTGTAACTTCTTTATTTTTTGGCTGATTTGAAAATTTTTTTTATGGAATGTAGGTTAAAAAACCTCTAACTGTGATACTGCTGTTTTTTATTAATGCAATGCACGGCCAACTAGTGCTCGTCTGAAGATGTATCGAATTTGATGAAACTTTTTTATAAGACATTTTAAGGGATGCTGAATGACGTAATCTATTTTTTGAAAAAAAAATCACGAATACCAATCAACTGTTTTGACGTGAAAAAAAACGCGTCCTAGTTGACCGTGAATTGACCATTAATAAAAACAGCATCATTACAGTTAGATAGAGATTTTTTATCCTACATTCTAAAAAAAAAATTTTTTTTGAAATCGCTCAAAAAACAAAGAAGCTACAGTTATCACATTTAAGTGCAACACCCTGTATTTAAATGTAAGTTGACCCTATGAAAACTTTGTTTAAATAATAAACTGTTAATTTGTAATGTTACCTCATTCCAATTCTGCTGATTTGTTGTCGCTGCGTGTCCTCCATTCCTATACCCATATATCGACTGATGATGCTGATGTTCAAGTAGGAGTGCTCGTGATAATAATGGTGCACATTTAAAAATTACATACATTTTTGTGAAATTTGTTTTGTTATACGTTACTCGGAACCATTAAAATTGTGTTCTCAAGCGTTCGACTCGCATCGAGATGGTTTACTACGCAGTTCTATTTCTGATCTTTTTTTATTTATTGAGTTATAGGTTCAATAAAAATGTATTTTTTACAATTTACTTCCAGGCGGCCCCTTAAACTACACCATCCATATAAACCTACACCTTCTCCTTATTTATTTCACTGAGAATACCGTTTTCACATTTAATAAGTTTAATGTGAAATAATTTTCTCATAAATGTACATCCTACAACGATATAAAAAGAGGAGGCGTGTCAATAAATATTAGATTGGATATTTTTTGTTTATCAGTTTTGACATTTATTGGATACATTTTACCAGATATAATCTGTTGAAAATTATTGGTCTATGTTGTTTGTTTCATGACGTAGAAGGTATCCACAATAATTTAGCGAAACAATATTTATATTGGGTATATAAATAATTTATGGGTATGCAACAATTGCAACATTTTATAAAAGAAATACACATACAGTGCCTTCATAAATGCCTGAGTGCCACGTGACCGCGACTGGTAGGCAACCAAACTTACAATGGAGTCAATGATTAACACAAATTTCCCTAAAGACAGATGGTAGTCCAGTGGAGTACATTTCACATTAATCTGCAAACAGAAAAACTTATTTTTTACATGTTTACTTCAAAATAATCATACTCCCCTAAAATATTTTAAATTTGTATACGTTTCTATATTGAAACAGTATTTTTTTTTTACTGAAGAATGTTGTTTTTTTTTTTAAATAATGGTCTCTTTTGTAATCCACTTGCATTCAGAGATAATGAAAATAATGTTAATAAAATACAAAAAGTTTGATTTATTATTTTTTTTGTCAATATTTAAATACATATAAATTATAGGTAAACTAATTTACCTTACAAAGTTCAAGTTCATTTGTTCATGACGTTTATTTCATGTTGAATTGCTGCTTCCAACTCTTCAGGTGTGTAGAGAGGATGTTCAAATATCTTATTTTTGATATGGCCAAACAAATATAAATCTAATAGTGAGATCAGGGCCTCGAGCAGGTCACAAACTCTTAGTAATCAATCTATCACCATAAAATTCCTGAAGATATATTATAGTTTCTGCTGCAATATGTGCCAAGCATTAATTCCAAATGTTACGGTATTGTTCTCCATTTATTGCTTCTCGGACAAAAATAGAGCCTATTATCCGTCTTCTTGAAACTGCTACCCAGATATTTATCTTCTGAGGATGCAACGATGTTTCAATAAAATTATTACTAAAATAATAGAAAAATAGAATAGAGGTGGATGACATAGTGTGAAGTAAATAATTATTTTAATACTTAAGTATCACTAACGTATTACTCAAATAGTACGCGATGCTCTGGGGTTCCCCTTCGTATTTTTATTAATATTAAAGTTATATAAAAGCTGTTTGTGAAGCTCAAGGAAACAATAATTGTTTAGTTTTAACATTTAAAGAAGTCGTTTAAATGTTAAGTAAAACACAGCAACATATTTTTTTATCTGTTGAGCTATGCTTAAACAACCGCCTAGGCGAATCTGGATCTTTTCGACCAAAAAATAACCATGGTACTCCAAAATCTATCACAATCGATGAAGAAGAGCAAATTTTAATTCGTGCTTCGGAAAATTACGGTATTAGTACTCGTTAGTTAAGTGCGGCCACGGGGGTAAGCCAATCGTCAATTTGTAGAATTTTAAAAAAAGCAATGCTCCATCCATATTATTATACTCCGGTTGAGCAGTTATTGCCTCAAGATTTACCAGCTCGCCTACAATTTGCTCGGTTTGTACAAAATATGCGAACGGAACACCAAGATTTCTTCAATAAGATTCTATTTACCGATGAGGCGACATTTACTAGAAGGGGAGTTTTCAATTGGAAGAACAATCATTTGTGGGATTCCGAAAATCGGCATGCTGTAAAAGAAATACATTTTCAGCATTAGTTTAAGATGAATATTTGGTGTGGTTTAAATTCTGGTTTTTCCATAGGACCTTTTGAATTACCACCCGATCTAATTATTTATACCTTCTGCAACATAACTTAAATGAGATGATGTACCACTCGCTTTAAGAGAGAGTATGTAGTTTATGCATGTCGGTACGCCACTATATTTTGCTTTGCCGGTACGCCAGTATTTAAATGAACGTTTTCCTTATCGGTCAATTGGCCGTGGGAGTGAATTTAGTTGGCCACCGAAAAGTTCAGACTTAAACCCTCTGGATTTCTCAGTATGGTCAAAGTTAGGTAGCATACGAAAGGTATTTTCTAAAATGTTTTACTATTTTAATTCCGCAGCACTTTCTTTAGTTTAAATAAAAGATATATTTTTTTAAACCCCCCAAAAGATTTGTCCGACAAAAATGTTGGTATTTTGAGTGTGTCCCCCACCCCAAATATGTCGATTTGGTGACATTATGGTTGGTGACAACCAGCAAGCTGATTTTTCTGGGAGGGTTTGGTAATAAGATTTGAAATGAAAGTATCTTATTGTCCGACAAAATTCTTGAGAAGTTTTTGCAGTCCGACGCCCCGAAGATGTCGACTTAACGACAACATGGTTGGTGATAACCAGCAATCTGGTTTTGATTTTTTTCTCTAATAATTGAAATGTATAACACAATAATATACTTGTCCGCCAAAAAGATTGGAAAATTTGCCTTAAAAATGGGAAAAATAACTATTTTTGTGGTACCTAATGTTCATTCCGCTATAAAATAATTAATTTTTTAATGAAAAAATAAAGAAGAATAAATAAGAAAATTATCTTGTTAACAGGAGCAACAGAAATTGAAATTCATAAATAATTATGTCTAACTAATTTAATTAATCTCCATCAAAATGATTTCTTTGTTCAAAAAACTTATATGTACATTTTATTTTATAAACTATTGTAACTATTTTATAAAAAATGGTAACTGTACAATGAATGCATAAATTTTTGTTTGTGTTTTTTTAAATTAAAATTTGCAATCTTGTTTTGACAAACAGTTTACACATACGAGTAATTTTGTTCTTGAAAAACCAATTAAACCAATTTTAAAAATATTATACATTTATCAACGCTTTTATTAAAAGATTGTCTTGTTATAAAGTATAAATCCTTAATGCGAAATGACTTTGCAGCATTTAAAACCTGCTGCCAAAGTTCTTAACAGGTGTTTATAGTTTCACCATAAACAACTGATTTCATGTAATTTTCAAGATGTAATTTTAGGTACGAATAATACTTAATGGACAGTAACATACAAATGACAGCAATAAGACAAGTGGAATATGTCAATTATTTGATTTTCGTCCAAACTTAAGAAACTTCACCGCTAAATTAATAATAAGGTAGGTACCTACTTCATTGTAATTTAATTCAACAACATTGGAAGTTTCAAGCCAAATATCTCGAAAACGGTGCGAGACAGCTAGTTTTATAAAGTGTAGCTTTTTTGTATAAAAAAAATAAGAGGATAATGGAAAATAAGAATTTGATACCAAAGATGAGATACCTTAAAGTATAAAAAAGTTATGTCGTTTTTAACACATTCAATCTACTGCAGCTTGCGCGCTCTATGAACTTTAACCAAAATGTGAACACATTTCAATTCCTCTACTTAAACAACTCCAAACCTCAAAATTTTGTGAGGATATCTGCATTTGTTAAGGAATAAATGAAAAAAAACTAAAATAATATTTTACATTTAACACCCTGTATCCCTTTAACTATCAACTTTTGGACTAAGGTAAGTTCGGCTAAATCGCAATATTTTTGCTTCGAGAATATACCCATGAATTTTGACCTATTAGCTCGGGACCACCCTGGATACAATTTTTTTGTAATTGTATAAAAAAATAAATTTAAATTAGTCATATTTATTTTGAAATTTGAGAAAATTTTTTTTTATTCATATATTTTTTTTTATTAAATATAAATTTTTCTTCTACATCATGCGTAAGTATTGAAACCGCAAAATTGTATAGTTTAATTTTGTCGGACAAACAAAAAAAAACGATAATTTTGTCGGACAATTAAATTCTCAGATGAATGTTGCATTTTTTTTAAATAATGACGCTTTTGTCCGACAGCTGGTTATCACCAACCATGTTGTCGTTAAGTTGACATCTTCGGGGCGTCGGANTTTTGAAACTTGAGAAATTTAAACAAAATCTTTATTATTCATATATTTTTTTTTATTAAATATAAATTTTTCTTCTACATCATGCGTAAGTATTGAAACCGCAAAATTTTATAGTTTAATTTAGTCGGACAAACAAAAAAAAAACGATAATTTTGTCGGACAATTAAATTCTCAGATTAATGTTGCATTTTTTAAATAACGACGCTTTTGTCCGACAGCTGGTTATCACCAACTATGTTGGTATCTTCGGGGCGTCGCCGTCGGAATACAAAAACTTCTCAAGAATTTTGTCGGACAATAAGATACCTACTTTCATTTCAAATCTTATTACCAAACCCTCCCAGAAAAATCAGCTTGCTGGTTGTCACCAACCATAATGTCACCGAATCGACATATTTGCGGGGACAAACTCAAAATACCAACATTTTTGTCGGACAAATTTTTTGGGGGGTTAAAAAAAATATATCTTTCATTTAAACTTAAAAAAAGTGCTGGTCATAACATTCTATGTTTATGCCAGATTGACATGTTTTCCTGAAAATCACGGGAAACCACTGCTGAATTTTCCTCGTAGTCAAATCTTAGGAGACTGCACGCAAAGCTACAGCTTGCTGGTAATCATTTTTTTCTTTGTACGTGGGCCCGTGGACTATAAGTTATAACCTGAATTTAGAAAGTACCTATCTAGCTTAAAGTTACTTAAGAGCTTAAAACATTTTGGAAAACAGTAAGCTTTAACTGAAAAATTTCATCAATGCTAGGATGCTAACAGTAATTTGTAAGTGCTATCTGGGGGCGAGGTTAAGTATACGAGAAAAGGGATCTTTTAATTCAAAAATATTTTTTAGTTTTGGTTTTACCGACAAATTTTATAAAAGTTATAACGGTTGCACGTCCAATTTGTATTTGTTTTTATTTTTGAAAGAAGCAAGTTGAGAGACAAATGAGTAAGGGGGATCCCTCACGTCTAAACAATTTTTTGACATTTTCGGATTCAACGAATTTTACTAAAGGTTGATTGGATGGTCAGTTTGGATTTTTTTAATTTTTGGAGGGAATTGAGGTTGTGGGGGGTGTCCATAGTTTGGATTTTTTATTTTTTGGAGAAAATTGAGGTTGTGTGGGGGGGAAATTAGAAATTTTTTCGTTTATCATCAGATACACCGGAAAATTTTACTAAAGATATNAAGATACCTACTTTCATTTCAAATCTTATTACCAAACCCTCCCAGAAAAATCAGCTTGCTGGTTGTCACCAACCATAATGTCACCGAATCGACATATTTGCGGTGGGGGACAAACTCAAAATACCAACATTTTTGTCGGACAAATTTTTTGGGGGGTTAAAAAAAATATATCTTTCATTTAAACTTAAAAAAAGTGCTGGTCATAACATTCTATGTTTATGCCAGATTGACATGTTTTCCTGAAAATCACGGCAAACCACTGTTGAATTTTCCTCGTAGTCAAATCTTAGGAGACTCGTCAAACTTAAGCTGCACTATAAGTTATAACCTGAATTTAGAAAGTACCTACCTAGCTTAAAGTTACTTAAGAGCTTAAAACATTTTGGAAAACAGTAAACTTTCACTGAAAAATTTCATCAATGCTAGGATGCTAACAGTAATTTGTTAGTGCTATCTGGGGGCGAGGTTAAGTGTACGAGAAAAGGGATCTTTTAATTCAAAAATATTTTTTAGTTTTGGTTTTACCGACAAATTTTATAAAAGTTATAACGGTTGCACGTCTGATTTGTATTTGTTTTTATTTTTGAAAGAAGCAAGTTGAGAGATACAAATGAGTAAGGGGGATTCCTCACGTCCAAACAATTTTTTGACATTTTCGGATTCAGCGAATTTTACTAAAGGTTGGTTGGATGGCCAGTTTGGATTTTTTAATTTTTGGAGGGAATTGAGGTTGTGTGGGGGTGTCCATAGTTTGAATTTTTTATTTTTTGGAGGAAATTGAGGTTGTGTGGGGGGAAAATTTCTAACGTGTGGATATACGTTAGAAATTTTTTCGTTTATCATTATCAGATACACCGGAAAATTTTACTAAAGATAGGTGGATTGGATGGCCAGTTTGGATTTGTTGAATTTTTGGGGAAATTGAGGGTGCGTGGAGGGGAATCCACATGTCAGAATTTTTTTTCATCAATTTCAGATTCAGCGGAAAATTACACTAACAATTTTTGTAGACCAGTGTTATTGTTCAAATTTTAGATAAATACAATGTGACTTTAAATTTGTTTATCGTGAAAGAATTTCAGTATCGTAGAGCTCTTAGAAAATATTTTAAGAAAGAGACGTTTCTATTGTTTTGTTTGTTTATTTTGACAAGGCGAGTTAGTCCTGAAAGTTGATCTCGACATCAATGCTACACCTTGTACCTATATTCTATGTATTTGCATATTCTGAAATAATAAAATTATTGGTAGTGACGAGAGTCAAGAAAGCAATTTTGTAGCCCTCTTTGTTATTTTAATTAATTTTAATTATGAACAAAGTAAAAACAAAAATAAAAATAAAAAAGTGATACAAGACAGGCATAGATCCAGTTAAGATGTAATTCTGATAACATTCCATTGGCGACTGAGATTGAAAATGACGTGGAATATATTCATATAAAAAACGGTGGTCATATGATGCTAGTAAATATTTACTAGCACTCGACTAGCACTATAAGTCACAAGTTAGAAGTTGTTCAAAGTGGTAAAGCTTTAATGACCGTTTCGTAAAAATTTAAAGGAGAATTGTCATCTAGTCAGATAAACTAAATGTAGAAAATTCTATTGACATCAATTAGTGATCGTGTTGGAGTACCTCAACAAGTTCATGCATACTTTGGTTTAAGTTATGGGAACAACTCTGTTAAGGGGCACTAATTTACTTTTATGGAATTCAAGGTATTTATTGGGGATAATTCTGCCTTTAGCAAGAACTAAATTCATATAAGGTATTAATATTTTGATGAAAGTTTGCAAACTTAAATTAATGTTTGCAGAAAATTTCGTCATTTCTGTAGGACTCTAAATAGTCACTTTTCTTCATGAGAGACAGAACGGGGTGAGTTTGCACTTTTTAATGAATTAAGTGATGAAAAATTTATTTTCCAGTAGATGTATGTACATTTTCCTAACTTCATTCTTTAAAGAAAATTAACATAAAAAAGTAAAAAAAACACTTTGTTCTAGTTTTCGTTTTACAAAACCAAATTTAATTTGTAATATTTTTCAAAATAAAGTGAACAGCGTTTTAAGTATAAGTTTCTTAAAATGGTGAAATGGTGGATAGCGTGTTAATTTTACATTTGATAAGTATTTACAGTATTTGAGCAGATGAGAAATACGCGGACTTTTTCATCATGTTTTAGACATTGGAAACTAAGTAGCACACTACACACTTATTGCCAAATGGTATAACATAGACGATTAAGCATATGAATAATGCACCAGCGTCTAATGAAAAGTTCTTTATTGTTTTTTTTATCTAAAACATCTTAATTTCAGACTTCCCCCGCTAATTAGGGAATAATGGGGGTGGCAACTTTTAACGTTAATTTTATTTTTTTTTAATCTACTCGAGATATTTTAATGAAATTGAAACTGTTTATAAATGTTTATGAATTAATATTCCAGAATTTTCGCTCGATCAAAAACGGTAAAAAACGAGAATTATATTTTTGGGGAGTGATTTTTTATACCAACCCCCGAAGTGACCTACCAAAATAAAAAATTTATTCATTTATTAAATAGTTTGACCATTTTCATATACAGTTAAGTACATGTATAGTCACAGACGTTTAGTTGTTTTGACAAAATCACTTACACTATAAAAGCAATGTTCCAAAAGGAAATTTTTTATTAATTTGTAAAACTCTTTAAAACTTAACACTTCTATATTACAATTTTTAAAATGATATTTAAATTTGTTGTATACTATATCTAACTTATTCTGTTTTATGGTGTGAATCTTTGAAAACTGATATATCAAGTTTTTGGCATTTCTGGTGTCATACCTAAGTGTGAATATCAGAATGTTTGAAAAAATTATCCATATTCTTATGAATACACAATAGTGTCTCAAATATATAAATACAAGGCAATGGCATAATTTGATGTTTTATAAATAATGTTTTACATAAGTACCATATTTCGCTCCATCTATGATACGGACTGCCATTTTTTGTAGTGAAAATACTCTATTGACAGTGGCAGAGTTACCCCACATTGTAACACCATAAGTAAGGCGACTATGTATTATAGCAAAGTACACAATTCGAATAGCATCTGACGAAATACAGTGTTTAAGCTATTGTAAACAAAATATTTGAGATGATAATTTGGAACAAATACAGTCAACATGAGAAGACCAATTAAGTCTGGTGTCGAATATTATTCTAAGCAGCTTGACATTTCTAGATGATATTCATTTGTCAGAAGAGAATAACAGATTTTGAGTTTTAATGTTGTTTAATTTCAACATATTGGAAGAAAACCAAATCTCTGCTTGAAACAATCTGTCATTATGCAACTCTATAGTATCTCTAGTTAAGAGCGTCGTATCATCAGCAAATAGTAAACAAGAATCCACACCAACAGAAAAAGGGAGATCATTTATGTAAATAAGAAATAAAATTGGGCCCAGGACCGAGCCTTGTGGAACCCCATTCTTAATAGGTAGCAGGTCTCTGACTCCCTTCCTTTTAAACTTACATATTGCTGCCTATTATACAGATATGATGATAATAGATTAAGCATGTTTCCTCTAATACCGTAGTATTCTAGTTTGCATATCAGTATCTCCACATTAACACAGTCAAATGCCTTGGTGAGGTCACACATGGTAGCATTCGTACTCGTGCCCTCATCAAGTCCCTCCACTACGCTATCAACTAATTTTAAAAACGCTTTTATTGTAGATTTGTTTTTTTCTAAATCCGAATTGTGCTTCGGCAAATATGGATTTAACTTTACAGTATTTGGCCGATCTATATTTAATAATAGTTAGCTATTATATATAAAAATGATATCGAATTGGTGGAACATAGTTGAAAAAATAAAATCCATATCAAATGTCTATAAGTGTAATTTGGCAGAAACAATTATACAAAGTATAAATATAACTGCAGAACATAAGAATTATTTAGAATTTCGAATATATTGCAAGTACATATATTCAAAGTATATTCCTAATTTAGATAAATTATTTTTTATTGACTTATAAGACTACACTCTTTGTTATATTTTCTATATTCATAAAAAAAGTTGGTTAAGAAAAAATAGATTCAAAGTAAAATAATTTAAATACATATTTCGATAAATTTTGAAATGAAATTACTACCTATATTCACAGCTATTCCTCAATTTGACATATGAAAAGGAGAAGCTTGGGCAACGTCGTTATATCAGGAAGTACAATATAAATGTGTGGTAATATTGTGATAAATAATTCTGGCAACATGTGTGTAATCAACGCAACGTACCACATGCCAAATATTGACGTAATTTTTCACAAATTTAATTTGTGGTCAGAACTGTTCAAGTACAGTTTAGCTACCAGTAAATGTAATTCAAAATATGACCCCCGCTAATATCTAGGTTTCAGTTATATTAGTAAATAAAATTTCTCCTTTCCTTTTTATATTCTTATTAGGCAGCTTGTATTTCTTCTGTGATACCTTGTTTACTACATGTTTTTACCGCCCCCTCTTTCACCTTTAACTGGAAGAACTACTTACTATCAAAATTAAATCCAGTAATTTGATGATGTCATCCATTTCTAGAAAATAGAGTTTGATAAAAAGAATGTAGAATGCAACTCATTTGGGTAAAATATTTTATTTTATACACCCATACTTGTAAAATATCTCAGCTGAGGTCATACTAAATTTGGTCTATTTATAGTTCATAAAAAAATTAAAATATAAATGATATTGCAGCAATAATTTGAATTTTTAATTTCAATGAAGCCTTAAAAATATCTTCTCAAATGTTTAGAAATTGGATGAGTTATGTTACCTTAGTACAATTTTTCTTCCTTAAAAAGTTAGTACTTTCGAAAGAAAATTTTTTATTCAATTTTTTTTAACTATTTTATTTATAAAATATTTCAATAAAATTTTTCTACAGAGGTGTATTATCGAAAATTAATATGGGCCTTCGCTACCTAGGTCTCTATGACATCCTTCGCTTTTTTTGCCATATTTCCTTACTAAATTTTTTTAAGAAAGTGCAGGAGTTTTATGAAACGTTAGTTTATTTACTGCGGAAACGATATACTTGTGGATGCTACAAAAAATATTGCTCAAAAAAAATAAATAAAATCTAATTTGTACTGCAATTGTCAGTTACGGATAGTTAGGGACATATTTAAGGACAAAATAAAGGACCCTCCCCGGTCTTTATGAAAATGTGGGCTCTGTCAAATTGGCTGAAATTGTGGTAAGTTGTCGGTTTTGTGATACTGACCAAAAGTCTCAACAGTCCGGAGTTGGGTCCGAAAATCAATTTTTTCCTACTTATAGCTGTCTGAGTCGGTTCTGCTGAAGATGGCTGCACAGTAGTATGGGTAGAATTAATTATTAGGATAATTTGTAGCTTCGCAGAACTGCATTCAAAGAGAATCTCTTTACATGCTCTTATTCGAAAAGTTGGTCTAAATCTTAAAAAATATGTATTACATCTACACTGTAAAAAAATCGGTGTGAGTGAAAGCAATAAAGGGTCGGAGTGAATCCATTGAGTGAAATTATTCAGTACATTTTCACTCAATATTGGACATTTTAATCATTTTACTCATTTGTATTGTATTTAAACTAAAACTGAGTACTTTCACTAAAATATAGGTACTCCTTAAATAAATTCTTTACGTAAACTCGTATTTGGTGCACTTGTACCTAAATCAGAGTAAATGTCTTCATTACTGAGTGAGTTTAAATGTATGTTAATTTCGAGTAATTTGAATGGCGCCCTGAAGATGGCACCACTTACATATTCTTTCTGTAATCTCGACCACAGTTGATAGGGGCACGTTAAATGCTCCAGAAAAGCGTGATCTTCAGGAGAACAGGTCTTAGCCGACGGCGGCAGATATCAGCTTGCGGGTCTCAGCCAAGACAGTAGGAGGCCCCCGCGAGGTGAATTAATTTCAACACTGTATATGTCAATTAATCATTTATGAGTGATTTATTTTTACACTCAATATTTAGTTAATTAAAAATCAAATCTAAGTAAAAAATTACTCAATAATAGTTAAATTTAAATCACATTAGAGAAAAAGTCAACTCTAAATTAGTTTTATATACTCATAATAGAGTCAAGAGTCGCTCAATTGATAGTTAGCAGTCACTCGGATTTGAGTAAAACTCATTCATTTCTGATGCAATAGTTTCACTCACTTGTACTCATGCTAATAGAGTGAAAATTTCACTCAATCGGATGTGGACAGAAATTGATACATTATTGAGTAAAATTGTGTGTTTGGGTGAAATTTCGTTACAGTGCAAAAATTTAGAAAAAAGAGGGTTTATTTAGATTGGGATATCCTTTCGAACATTTTAGTAACATGCAACAAGTATAAATGTTTTATAATAAATAAGGAGACATTTTATAAAACTCCTCAGTAGGGACTGAGCAACAAAAATCCTGACGTTTATAGAGAGTAGAGACCTTTATTTTTTAGGTAAGAAAGACCCTCGAAGTCTCACTATACTCTCCCTCTCTCCAATTACGTATGTACGGGTACGGCACTGGAATGTGGCACATTTTAACGCGCCACTGCCTGACACGTGAATGGGTGGGGGAGTTCTGTTTATGACTGATGTGTTTGTTATTGTATGCAGTTTAGTAGCTATGGAGAATTGGCCGGTAAATCAATGCGTGTTCGCCGTGACGGCTTACATTGAAACGAAGTCTGTTATTACGGTCCAAAGACGATTTCGGGATGAGTTTAATATCCCAAGACGTGGTCGCATTCCATCGCGGAACATTATTTTGCAATGGTTTAAGAAATGGAAGGCGCATGGAACTGTCTGTGATAGGTTTGCTGGTTCTTCCTGTTCTGTGCGAACGCCTGAAAATATTCGAGGAGTTGAAGAAGCAGTAACAGCCAGTCCAACACGTTCAGCGAATAAACATGCAAACGCTCTAAACCTATCAGATCGTACAGTGCGCCGTATTTTGCATGATGATCTTAAGTTTCATCCTTATAAAATACAGATTGTGCATCAATTATCCCCACAAGATGCACCTAACAGACTTGCATTTTGCAAGGAATTCGTAAGATTGTTGGGCGAAAGAGCAGATCTGATGGATAATTTAATTATGTCGGATGAAGCTCATTTTTATTTATCGGGTTTTGTTAATAAACAAAACTTTCGATATTGGTGTGCAGAACAACCAATGCAGTTGCATGAGAAACCTTTATATGCTGAAAAAATTACGGTTTGGTGCGTTATTGCAACCTTTGGGATTATTGGACCGTATTTTTTTGAAGAGAACAATCGAACTGCAACCGTTACCTCGGAGCGATATTTGCAAATGCTACAAACATTTCTTACTGCCGAATTACGTAGATTGAGAGTTGAAGATCCCGAAATATGGTTTCAATAGGATGGGGCAACTAGTCATACCGCTAGAATAGTTATGCAGTTTTTAAGGAATAAGTTTCCTTTGAGATTAATTTCCCAAAATGGAGACCTTGTATGGCCAGCACGTTCTCCTGAATTAACGGCTCCAGATTGTTTCTTATGGGCGTACTTAAAGTCTAAAGTGTATCTAAACAAGCCTCGCACACTGGATGAGCTAAAGAACAACATAACTGAGGAGATAAGAAGAATTGATGGAAGTCTTCGAGGCGCAGTTATGAACCACGTCCGAGAAAATATTGAAAAATGTATAGAGTTTAATGGTGGACATTTAAAATCTGTAATTTTTAAAAAATAATAAACTGTTAAAAACTGCATTCAATGAGTATTATTTTTAAGATTTTTACTTCTTTTACAACAAAATTTCTAATCACTACAGTGTAGCGAAAAACGTCACATTCCACTACCGGACCTGTTATAATAGCAGCTAGCGCCGGTAATTAGATGGTTGGCCGAAGAACAGTATTGTTTACAGCACAATGTTATTAAAACAAAAATTAACCAGTCTCAAAAAACTTATATTTCATACAGTATTACCAATTATTGTGGGATATTTTTAATCGCCAATATCTGAATTTGTAATTTTTTGCTTCATCTAACCGTAGAAGAAACAGTAAATAATCCTTAAAAAATTTGCTGTCACGACTAAAATCTAATGAAAAATTCATTCATCATTGCAATTAGCAAAGTTACATTATTGCCGCAAATTGAACGAAATTATGTAACTACAGAGTAAACTAGGTTACGTAACTTGTAACAAAATATTTTCTATTTTATTTTTCATCAACATATAAGTTTTATAATTTCCCATTTTATTGTAATTTAATCTTGTTTTTAGTAATTTATGTAACAATTTTGAGAGTGCTTGCAAATGATAATCATCATTTAAATAGAACTAAAAACGAACATAATTTTTATACATAACATATTATGGGTTGTGTATACAGGGTGTCCCAGTGTCGGCGTACAAAAATTTACCAGGGGGTAGACCAAACCAAAATAAGGTTAATATTCTTATAAAATATTTTTCTGTGATGCAGTCTTACTGAGTTACAGGGTGTTTTTTAGAAAAAAATAATAACATCTATCCGCAATAACTCAAAAACCCTTTCAGAGATTTAAGTAATTTTTGGGTGAAATGTACATTTATTAAAGGTCATTAAAACTACATAGTGCTTATTTCGATCTGACGCCAGGGGCGGCTTAGGCCAACTTGTCCTGAAAATTATGTCTTCATAACTTTTGCATATCCTAGTTTTATGTAATTTGATTACATTTTCCTGAATCTGCAATCGATTCTGAACAAAAAAATGGGCTCTTGTTTCATAACTCAAAAATAAACCGTTTTCGAGTAAATTAGGTCTAAAGTATCGACTGCATTAGTTCGTAGAAAAATGCATCTAAAGATTTTATTTCTTGTTATCTAGTAGGTACCTGTCATTATCAATAACAAAGTTGTTTACCGTTAAGGTACAGTTTCCCATTTAGCTGCAGCTCAATGATTATGAAGAAACTAAACAAGTTTTCTATGAATTATTCAATATTTAATTATGAATAGGGGAACTAAAAATAAAATTAAAAATTATGGAACAGAAACGAAATTATGTTAGCAAAATGTCAATATAAAAAATAAAAATAGAAAACAATTATTTCAATAAAAATGCTCGAAATGCTGCCCATTTTGACCAAGGAATTGTAAACCCTTCCCAAATCAAGGGTTACTTGAATTTGCATTAATTTTTTGAAGTAAATCGTCTCTTGTGTTACTGGGTTTTGCATACACCAGTTGCTTCATATGACCCCAGTAAAAAAATCAAGCGGGTTAAGGTCAGGCAACCTGAGAGGCCACATAATAGGTTCACTTTTCCCAATCCAGCGTTCTGAAAAATGTAAATCGAGCCACGCACATATCTGTCTTCCGTTACGAGTAGGTGCTTCATGTTGTTGGTAGTATATTTAATTTCGCAAAGCTAAGGGAACGCCATCTAGTACGCCATCAACAATATTTTCTAAAAAATTCGTGTATATCTCTGAATTCAAACGGTCTACAATAATTTGAGGAGGCAGAATGATTGCGTTGAAGATTGCTCCCCAGACGTTTATGGAGAATCTTCTTTGAAACGCGGAGGGTCATATCGCATGCGGATTTTCAATGGATCAGACATGAAAATTTTTCCGCTCCACAATATCTTTTGATGGAAATTTTCGTCATTATCGATATTTTCTAACAACCTGCAAAATTTTATCTTTTTTTCGGAATCACCAGGATGCAAAGTTTGTACTTTATGTAGGTGGTATGGGTGCAGTTCTTCTCGGTTTAAAGTTCTCCAGACGCTGCTTCATGGAATACCTACTTACGTTGATATTCTTCGGACACTGGTGGAAGGATCATCAACAATAGCAGCTATTACATTTTCTTCTAAAATACTGGCATCTTCCAAATTACCTGTTATTCTGGTATTTCCAAATTTAACACTACCGGTCTCACGGATTCTTTGGAAAACTCGTTGGAATACGTGCTGTGAAGGTTGCCTTCTGTTTGGAAACCTGCGTAGATACTCTCGTGAGGCCACCAATCAATTTCCATGACAGAAACCGTACACAAATATCATATCGGCATATTCGTTGTAGGAAAATTTGATAATACTTGTTGTTTTGTAAACTTAATTTCTCGTAACTTCGAGTACCGTAATTAATTTAGACATGTACGCTTGTTAACAACTTTGTTTTTTATAATGACAGGTACCTACTAGATAACAAGAAATAAAATCTTTACATGCATTTTTCTACGAATTAAGGCAGTCGATACTTTATCATTAATTTACTCGAAAACAGTTCATTTTTGAGCTATGAAACTAGAGCCCATTTTTTGTTCAGAATCGATTGCAGATTCAGGAAAACGTAATCAAATTACATAAAACTAGGATATGCAAAAGTTATGAAGATATAACCTTGAGGATAAGTTGGCCTAGGCCGCCCCTAGCGTTAGATTGAAGTAAGCACCATGTAGTTTTAATGACATTTAATAGATGTACATTTCACGCAAAAATTACCTAAATCCCTGAAAGGGTTTTTGTGTTATTGCGGAAAGTTATTATTTTCTAAACAACACTCTGTAACTCAGTGGGACTGCATCGCAGAAAAATATTTTATAAGAATTTTAACCTTATTTTGGTCTGGTCTACCACCTGGTAAATTTTTGTACGCCGACACTGGGACACCCTGTATATAAACTAATAATAAAATAGAAATAAGATATCATTGAATTTAACCTATTTTTGTAACTGTTATTCAAAATATTTAAGATAATATTAGTATTAATTTTGTTCATAGGTTTAATTGCTTCTAGACATTTTTGAAAAATATAAAATTAAAAATTGGTTAAATGAAAAAATAAAAAGTTAAATAACAATATATTCATTTATTTCGAGGAAAATATTTACATAAATCTTATATTCAGTATTGGCATATTGTGAATATTGTAGTAAAAATATACAGGGTAATTGAAAATGTGATATTTACATATATTTTAGGAGGTGAAAATAAAAAATAAAGGGTAGTTGATACTCGAACTAGCTTCCAGAATTTCGAAGTAAAAGAAAAAAAACGGAATTTAATTTTTCGCGATAGCGAAATGTATGAATACTGGTCTATATTTTTGAAGATCTCCGACCTCCTACAGTATTTGTATACTGTTTTGCGTCATTCTGTTTAATGGATTTTTATATTTTTGTTAAAGTTATAATAAAATAAATTATAATAAAGTGGGACGAATAGAAAACATTTACAACAATTACTAATAAGATAATTAATTATATAAGAAGAATATAAAGTGACATCTTTATTCAGGAGCACATTTAGTGGATGTCAAAATTGAATAATATATCTGTAATTAATTAAATGGGACCAAATATCAAAAAGAAGGCGAAATCGATTTTTGAATAAAAAAACATTTTCATTTGAACTTTTATTAATTAGGATTCTATAAGTAGTTGCAGTTAAAAAAAAAGTTTCCAAAGCAACTTTATCATCGATCAAGTGTCCAGATAGTTTCCCTTTGCTTAAAAATTTGTTTCTTGAAAAGGAATAATTTTAGAAACATCTTTTAGCATTTTATTTTTCATTCAAGTTCAACATCCGACAGTGATTAATTATTACTCCTCCATGTATCGATTTAGATCAGTCTGAAACTGAGTGTTTCCATTTCAATCGTTTACTGTACAACATTTATTCACAAGTGGATCCACATGACTAGAGAAAACTTTTAAGGAATATTCAAATGTGTATTTGTAATCTTTCAATCCCAGTTTGGCAATTGGAATTTTTTTAGAAGAAAATAAAATAAACGGTTTGAAATATATGGTCTTTTTCCTATTTCAAGGACCACTTTCTAAATTCAAATAGGAATTGGGTTAACTGATTGAGCTAGTTTAGAATTAATCTTGTGAGCAAGGAAATGTAAATGTAAGAGACAAGGTTGTACCCATAGTGTCTGCCTAAAAATTTCGCTTATAATTAATTATTCTCATTTTTAGCCCGATATCAGGTCACAGGATCATTTACAAAAATTTTCCGTTTCCTATTTAAGTAACAGTAGGTATCGAAGCATTCTTAATGTACGTATAATTTAGAGGTTGCTGCACTCTTGATCATTAACAAAAAAAAACATTACAACCTTCTTCTCTTCATACCGACATCTAAAAACGTATCGTCAGGACTTTGCACAAAAAGATATAACAACTACTAAACATCAGTTGCATATTTCAACAAGATTGTCACCAATAAAAATGTATTCAATAAATTATTGAATAGAAATTCTGCCTGTGAGATATTGCATAACGATAGCACATATAGGGTCTGTTTGATTATAAAGCCACGAGCTATAACTCGGTTACCCATTTTTGGATATCCTGTAAAGAATATACAGGGTGTTTCAGGATTAAGTCGACAAACTTTAAGGAAAAAAAATAAGAAAAAAATCAAGTATAAATTTTTTTCCAGAGACGCTTCATTTTCAAAATATAGGCGTTAAAAATTAAAAAAAAAAAATCGAATTTTTTAAATAACTTCTAAATGAAGAAGGCTATTTAAGCCAAATTTAGAATGGCATCTTTTTATAAGAACCATTTTTCCATAGAAGTAGAAGTTCCGCAAGCAACCAGTGGGGAGTTAGGTGGACTCGGACTCGGGATTTTTTCAGGCAGTTTGTAGTCACTTCATTTACTTTTGTTGTGTACTTGTAAATAAAATAAGATGGCAAGCAATACATGAAAATTTATTTGTTAATTGAAACAACCGAAAAATTACCAGTTAATATTATACCTAGACAAAGCGAAAACTGAATCAAAAATGAAATGATTTTAAAAATATTTTATTCAAAATGGGCGCCTCCGGACTGCAGACAAGCACGACATCTTCTAATTATGGAGGTAGTGGCCGATCGACACTGAATTGGAAGTAATTCTCGACACGCTTGGAATATTCGCTGTCTTAGATCTTCTAGGGTATCAACTGGCACCTCGTAGACTTTTTGTTTAACAGCACCCCAAACGAAAAAATCAATCGGTGTCAAATCTGGTGAACGTGCGGGCCACGCTGCAGGTCCTCCACGACCAATCCATCTCTTGGGATAATTAATGTTTAACCACTCCCTAGGACCTATACCAAAATGGGCAGGACAACTATCTAGTTGAAATCAACTGTTCATTCGAGTATTAAGCGGAACATCTTCTAACAGATCTTGAAAACCATTTTCAAGGAACTCGGCAAACATGTCAGCATTTAACCGATGCGGAAGGAAGTAGGGACCAACTATAGTATTATCCAACACACCCAACCATACGTTACATTGGAATTCATGCTGAAAACTATGTTCCCTTACCGCCCGTGGATTCTCGTAGGACCAAATATGGTTGTTCCTTTGGTTTAAAATTCCCTTTTGAGTAAATGTTGCCTCATCTGTCCACATTACTTTTTGAGTAAACTGATCATCATTCCCTGCTTGGTTTAACATCCAGTCACAAAACACGCGCTTGCATCGTATGTCGGATATGGTACGCATGGCGTCCATCAGCCCGAAGAGTCCTCCAAATGGAACTTGACGAAATACCAAGCTCATAGCTAGATCTTCTGACACTCTTGGATGGATTTTAATCGAAATGGTTTAAAAAAGTATTCGATCTTACTTCGTCCTGAAGTGGGGCAAAATGTCCATCAGCATAAGTTGGAATACCGAAAGACCCAGTTTGTCTGAGACGACTGAATGTCGTTGAAAATGTTTCCTTTGCTGGTAGTCTGCGATGAGGAAATCTTACTGCATATTCACGGCGAGCCGCCGTGGCATTTCCATCACAAAAACTATACAAAGACCATACCAGCATATTCATTGTTCGAAAATATGGAAGGCATTATTAAACTTATTTTTATTATTAGTTTGAACGCTTTATCTAATGAATAATTTATGCAAAATAACATTTACGAGTAAAACGTCAAATTAACATTGCTTGACAGCAGCCTACACGAAAATTTTTGTTGAGGTTTATTTTAAAGTTTATCGACAGAATCCAGAATTTTTTTGCACGTTTTGATTGATTTTTTTATTTTCTTTCCAACCATATAAAATTTGTATGCCTTTGCATAACAAAATTTTCGAGAAAAAATGAAGAAACCTTCAGCCTTGTTGACGTGCTTGCTTTCTAAACCATATCAAACAGAAGGCGTTGAAAACTCAATTTTGCATACTGCTGTCTGTCGCATATCGGTTTGTTTGTAATTGCTGTCACCTTTCAAGTTTAACTTATAACAAAATGAACGATTTTAATGAAGAAGTTGATATGATGCAGGTTTATTGTGGTTATTATTAAATCTGATAAAAGTCAGACTAAAATAAGTAAACATATACCTGTTTACTATTTCAATAATTTTTTGTTAATCATAGGTTACAGCATTTACATAACGATATAAGTAGACATAAATATAGAACATTATTTTCATTATGGTTATGTAGATTATTTCTGAGGGTAGGCTTATAATAAAAATATATTAAAAGCACATAACAATTTTATTAAAAAAAACTTTAAAACTCTGATCTTCTGTTTCACTAGCCTGTCTAAATCGGGATCTATATCTCTGTCCTCTACTGCTTCCAAATTTTCATAAAAGTACACATATAACATAAATAAAGGAAATCTGTGAAAGAATAAACACGAGATGAGTATTTCAACCTATTTATAACTGTTATAAGTGCACTTACATCTTTTTGATATTATGCAAAATAGATTTTTGTTCAGTTCATCGTAAATGTAAAGACATAAGTCTACATAATTCATTTAGAAATCGAGCTATAAAATAAAATTGGTTATATATAGACTAGACATATCCGTTTGGCATTTGATGGCAGGTATTGTTCTGGGCATGTGGCAATAAACATATTAAATGGGGAATAAGTAGACTTATACCTTTTTGCTTTTTTGCCACAGAGATATTTCTAGTTGGGGTATTAGTAGCCCATGGAGTATGGTGTAGTTATTTCCCACAACATCAATATTTTTCTGGTATCGAAAAACATTGTTTGACTTAATTTGCTAAGATTTGTTAAATTTTTTTTTCTAATTTCTTTGAATTAGCCTAATACCTTTACCATAAAATAAAAATACAAGAAATAATAATTGATTTGTTCTTTTTAAAAAAAAATTAAGTAAAAAGAGTAAAATTGGTTAGGTAGAAAAGCAATTCATAATAACCTAGTTATATTCAACACCTTCGACACTGTCGATTTAAAATGTAAAGAAGCATGTTCTTAAAAAGAATAAAGAATAACTAAGGCAAAGTAAATATGAATTCATAAAATGGAAGTCGCATACTTTGTGTCAGTAGAACGCAAGACATTGTATTATGTTTTTATAGGGAGGAGTAGCATGCAAACATCCTTCAATTTATTTTTAATACATAAGAGGGGACTTTCGGTTGACTTGTTTTTAACAACTTTGAATATTTCTTTTATAATTCGTGTTTTGAAAAGCAATAAATTCAGTCTATCAATGCGAACATTCAAATATAGAAATATTGTCACTTCTCTTTGTAAAAGAAAATGAAATTCAGTTTTGAATCAAAACGATTTTAACTAACTTACAGGGTGATATCTAAGTATTATTTACAATAATAAGGGCAGTGATTTCTCAAAGTATTTTACGAAAAAAAATAATATAAATTTAATACAATGTAGGATGAGTATGTAACTGTAGACAGTCATTTTTTGATAAAATAACATAAAAGGTGGTTGAAAAAATCTGAAAAAATCATACAAAGGTTTTTTGGGTCGATGAGTCTGAATCCGATGTCGGTTGACGTTTATCACCTCATGTTCAAGGTCATTTGATTGTCCTCCTGTATTTTCTCTCTGTCTGTCTACCTGACATCGCATAAGTGCACACGACAAGCAATAGTTTTCAACACTTCTTTGCATACAACCGACCATAAATATCAGGTTTGGATTGTAGGCAGAATGAAGCCCCGTAGTTGTACCGCAACTTAAAATATTTTCCTTCACCCTTCATCCTTTCTAAGAAGTAGATAGAAGGAGGCTCTCAGAGACTCTTTAACGGGTTCTTTAAAGACGAGAGTTAGATTCGAAGAATCATTAATAATCTGAATATTTTGTTTTTCGTGTCGAAAGAACATTTTCTGCTTAAGTCAAATTAATTGTTCCTTAACTGTTATCTTTGCTCTTACAAAAGTTTTTTATGTTTCGGTTGATATACTAATTTTAATATTTGGGCTAGTAAATATTTTAATAAGTTATTTTGGATTGTCAGACCCTGACTTGAATTGAACTTCTTAGAAAATTATTTTCCAGTCTTTCTAGAGAGAAGTCCTCTTGATGTACTTCTGGGTTTGTGGTATATACATTATGTCGTTTTACTGTCTGTGCAAGAGTATATAAATACTGAATTTCTTAATAAGTGCAATAGATTTAAGAATATTTATATACTGAATTTCCTGGAAGCGGTAATTCGGTATCCAAGAAAGTTTCTTTACTTAAACCCTTTAGAGTTTTATTTCCGGAATATTTGTATAGAGGAACATGACAGGGAATACAATAGTGATAAAGAAATAGGTTCCACTTTAGATTGAAGGTGCCTCACTGATTATTAGACAACGGTACATTTCTACAAATATTTAGAAAATGTATTCATTCTGGGAAAACTTCCCAATTTTTCCGATACTAAGAGTCGATATTTTTTGTTTTAATTTTCTACGTTTTTGTATTTAATGTAGAAAAAACAAATCAGTAATATAATTAATGTTTTAACTTACTTAATTAAAATTGTCGATCAGTTTTTATAAATTTAATGCAACTTCATTTCGAAATGAAGTTTTTATATCGATAATAAATTCAGTGTTTATGTATGACGATAGGAAATCAATTAAACCACAGAACCGTGAAGTAATAAACAACGATATTTTATCTGGTACGTTGTCAATAGTAACAGTAACTAGAAAACGGTTGTTAAGTCTGCACCTATTTTTGCCGTTTATCTCTGAAAATTGATTAAAAACTTGTTTGGCGATTCGACGAAACGTGTTATGTTTCAATTACTATATTTTGATGAACGATATTACCTGGAATAATTTGTAATCTACGATGGTTATTTAACCATCGTAGATTGCTTGCTTGCAAGCTTACTTCGGCCATCCAAAGCTTAACGAACAAGCTTCAAGAGACATATACAGGGTGTCCCGTTCATGTTTAAAAAAAACTGGTGTGCAAGGTCCTCATGCGAAAATAATAGGGGTATTTCATGTAAAGTTTTTTTCTTAGACACTCTGTTTTCGAGATACAGTGTGTTGAAGTTGTTACTTTCTAAATAGTTTTCCTTAATTATCTGAAAATCGGCTAAAGATATAAATGTCAAAATTTGTACACGAGTGAACATCAACTGTGCGTTAAGAATAATGTGCAAACTGTTTCTTTCTGAAAAGCAGTGTCGCCGATACAGGTAATTGAAGGGGTACAATCGAAGAAAAAATATGTTAAAAGTCAAAATTTATTACATTTCTAAACGGCTCTGTAAACTCTAAAGGATACTACAAAAAAAAAGGTATACTCATCGAAATTCGGTAGCATGTACCATTTTCGAGAAAAATGAAGTTGCATTTTTTTTGCTCACATTAAGTGGCACTAGTACATTAACAAAATATTAAATTGAAAGAGGACCTTACTATTGAATGATCTGAAGACATTTAGCTACCAACAGTATTTGCATTTAAGACTATAATTTTAATTTCTTACGTATCACATGAAACAGATAAATTGTAAAACATTTTATTAACTAAAAAAAATTAAAATTTATTTTAAGTTTCAGTTTGTTGTAAACTAACNTCGAAGAAAAAATATGTTAAAAGTCAAAATTTATTACATTTCTAAACGGCTCTGTAAACTCTAAAGGATACTACAAAAAAAAGGTATACTCATCGAAATTCGGTAGCATGTACCATTTTCGAGAAAAATGAAGTTGCATTTCTTTTGCTCACATTAAGTGGCACTAGTACATTAATAAAATATTAAATTGAAAGAGGACCATACTATTGAATGATCTGAAGACATTTAGCTACCAACAGTATTTGCATTTAAGACTATAATTTTAATTTCTTACGTATCACATGAAACAGTTAAATTGTAAAACATTTTATTAACTAAAAAAAATTAAAATTTATTTTAAGTTTCAGTTTGCTGTAAACTAACATTTAAAAAGATAAATCAAAATAAACAGATTATGGTTATTAATTATCTAATATTAAATAATTTTAGACTGTAAACTACTACACTACCATATTACTAAAATAAACAATTGTTGAATGGACTGAATTGTTGATGGACATGAATGCTTAAAAAAAGTGACAAAACAGAAAAATATTAGGAAACAGATTCGGAGACATACAGAACAAAACAGCTGCACAATTAAATAAATGTGCAAACCCCGAAATACTACAGTAGATACTGAAATTGTCCACCATTTCCTTCTATGGAACTTCATTTTTCTCGAAAATGATACATGCTACCGAATTTCGACAAGTATACCTTTTTTTTTTTGTTGTAGTATGATTTAGAGTTTACCGAACCGTTTAGAAATGTAATAAATTTTGACTTTTAACATACACATTTTTTTCGATTGTACCCTTCCCATTGCCTGTATCGGCGACACTGCTTTTTAGAAAGAAACCGTTTGCACATTATTCTTAACGTACAGTTGATGTTTACTCGTGTACAAATTTAGACATTTTTATCTTCAGCCGATTTTTAGATAACTAAGGAAAACCATTTGGAAAGTAACAACTTCAACACACTGTATTTCGAAAACAGGGCGTCGAAGAAAAAAACTTTACATGAATAAGTACCCCTATTATTTTTCCATGAGGAACTTGCACACAAGTTTTTTTGAAACATGAACGGGACACCCTGTATATCCCTATCTTCAGAAGAAACTTTGAAAGTTCCATATCGTCAATTTACACTTCTTGAAGTTTCGAGAAACATATCGCGCTCTTCTTCAGAAATAACTCCGAAAGTTTCAAACAGTACACTGAGAAAAAATACACAGCCGAAACTCACGGTTAGTGAAAATTCACTTGTCTCAAATTAAAATTAAAGAAAAGGATGACGTTTTTAATATGGATTATAATTGTTTTTCTATCTAAACATTTTTTATTTGTCATTTTATTAAGTCTCTTTTAAACTTTTAACAATGTTTTTTTTAAATGTCATCCTTTTTCTTTAATTTATATAAATTAATGCAAAATATTAGAGGGTCAAAAGAATTTCTAAAATTTTTCCGTGATTTTTGAGACTGTTTTAGGTGAAAAATGGTCGTATCAGGAATTAAAAAAAAGCATTTTGAAGCTCTAAGATTCTAGTTTTTAAATCTCGAAATTTTTTAGGAGCTATTATAGTTATCATGCAATTCTAAGAAATAGCGCCACAAAATATTTGCAAATATTATTTTTTTTTCAGTTCACGAACTTGCACAAATTTTTTTCAGTTAAGCCATTGCATGGACCAGATAGCTTGTTTATTCAGCTTCAATTTCCTTTTTTGTTTAATTTCGATACGACCATTTTTCATCGAAATATCGGACTTTTAATGTTAAAGGATCCTTTTGTCTTCAATCATCGATATCTCGGCGACAAATAGTCGTACAGAGAATTGTAGGGCAGACATTTTTTTTCATCTTTTACACGTATTTTAAAAAACAGGAAAAAAACGTAATTTATGTTTTTTAGAAAATTGACGGTTAAATTAGAAATATTCACGAAATGACTAATGTTAAGCATGACTTTTACAGTTCGACATACCCAGAAGAACCCTGTGAAGTTTCATCTCGATCTAGCAAACGGTTTCTTTGTTTTAAACAGTCAAATTTTTGAACAAAATTAGGTTACGTTTTTTGAGCTTAAGCACTGCATAATCATGATTAAAATGGGAAAAATCTTTTTGAGGTTTTCTCACATCTTTACCACAAATAGCGTTTAAATCACAGACCACCTAGACTGGCCGTATCTAATTCCAATGCACGGGTACCAGTGAATGCAAAATCCGGGGAAGTGGAGTGTGGAAGGCAATCTGATCGCGCGCATCTTTAAGCAGATCCGGATTAAGTAATATTTTTATTACATATTAAACATTATATTGCATCTTATGACAAATATTCAATTTTAAGTTTGTAATTCAGAAAATAGTATATTTTAGTGTCATATTAAATAAAACTACAAAATAATTTAAATATATTTATTGTCCTCTAAATAATATTAATTTATTTAATATTTGCCTTTTCGTAGATTTTACCGAATTAAATAATTTGACTTCATGATTTATTCGTACATCGATATACTTTTCACATTCAGCCCTTACAAGTTCTATTAAATGATTACAATTGTTAGGCAAATTATCAAATTGATGTTCATGCAAATTTTCAAATATGTTCACATTCAGAAAGTTTTTTAATACATGATAAACAATTTTATTTTTCTGTAGCCTAGGTGTTCTGCTTTCATCATTATTAAAAAATTTTATTAATTTTTCTGTTTCTTAGCATATTACTACGACATCTCGAGATGGATACGTCAAACAACCACGATCTTTAATAAAAATTAATTGACTGTACGAATACTGAATCTGAAATTAGTTTTGTTTGCGATTTTTTTAATTGAAAAAAATATTTAATTAATTTTCAGCTATCTCGAAATGACGGGAATTGGTAAAATTTCATAAAAATTTAAGACTCACATAAAGTAAATAATTACTAAAAATATTTTACAGTAATTCATTCATTATTTTATAATAACAATATCACGTTAATCACTACACTATGTGGGCGAACAAAATTATGAAGCTAACCTTGGAAACTTGTGACGCTAACCGAAAAATGGCGTACATATTTACCTTTTATATATTCCTTTCTTTTACATACCTAAAGAAGGAAACTTTTCGCCTTTCTTCACCAACTCGATCACTTCTATTTATACAATGTTTTACAATACACTTGCCCATGATAAAACGTCTAATTATCGAAATCACAGCGATGTGTAGACGTCAAATGCTAGGACACGACTGAGCGCTGGGCTCCAAATCAGGCTCCAAAGTGTTTTCATCAAAGTCGTTCTATAAGCCAGTCTAGGTGGTCTGTGGTTTAAATAGATGAAAACAAAATTTTTTTCGTTTTTTCTTTTAGAAAACCTTCCGGACATTGAAGAAAACAAAATCCAATTATTTCCAGCACGATTCGGCTTTTCCGTCCTTCTGGTCATCAATTTTTAATTAAATTAAAATTAACGTTGATGACCCAAACTAGATTTCGACCCCGATTTATACCGTTTTTTTTTTTCAGACAAAGGACCCCGCNTAAAGAAGGAGACTTTTCGCCTCTCTTCACCAACTCGATCACTTCTATTTATACAATGTTTTACAATACACTTGCCCATGATAAAACGTCTAATTATCGAAATCACAGCGATGCGTACACGTCAAATGCTAGAACACGACTGAGCGCTGGGCTCCAAATCAGGCTCCAAAGTGTTTTCACCAAAGTCGCTCTATAAGCCAGTCTAGATGGTCTGTGGTTTAAATAGATGAAAACTAATTTTTTTTTCGTTTTTTTTTTTAGAAAACCTTCCGGACATTGAAGAAAACAAAATCCAATTATTTCCAGCACGATTCGGCTTTTCCGTCCTTCTGGTCATCAATCTTTAATTAAATTAAAATTAACGTTGATGACCCAAACCAGATTTCGATCCCGATTCATACCGTTTTTTAAGCAGTCTGTAATCGCATAAAAACAGTTTTTTTTTCAAAACTACCCTTTTTCTTCTCTGAAAAAAAAAATTCAAAAAATTTTTTTTTATCAATTGTAAAAATGTGAAAAAACCTAAAAAAAATTTTTAAATCATGATTATGAAGTGTTTAAGCTCAAAAAACGTGATCCTTTATTTTTTTTTAAAAGTTTGGCTGTTTGAGAGGAGATATTGGATATCTTTTGGTTTATGCTCCTCTATTTTATTTTATTATGTTTAAGATGGGCCAACCGGTAATAAAAGACAACTTAAATATCTAAATATTTCAGTTATTAATTTTTATTTTAAATAGTGTAGCTAGACAACTAATAAATTTAATAAATATAAATACCCTTACAATATTTTTCCCGACAAAAGAACGTGAACGGGCGCAAATCCGGTATTTTACATAAAAATGTTTTTTTTGCAAAAACTACGCAACTTAGGTACAGGGAAAGCTATTAAAAAATTGTAGGTTCTACAGAAAGGAATATAATAAAATCATAAAACACAGGGTGTTCTGTTTGAAAAAGTCTAGATTTTTTAACTTTTATATTATCAGATTTGGCGCGATTTTTTTGCCCCTGTATATCGCAGGTCAACTTTTGATACGTTTTTTGAAAGAGCCATCTTCACTCTACAGTTCCCGAAAAAAAATAATTTCTGGCTGCCATACAATCATAATTATGTCAACTACTAAAAGTGACGAAACATAAGAAAAAAAATGAAAAGTAGATTATCTCGAAAACTATCAATATTTTAATAGGGATCGTAACACAAAGTCCCGTTAATTTTCACGTAGAATTCGATAATAGGTTTCCATTTAAAAAAATTAAGTTGGTACCTGCCCAGGAAAAACTGAACACCCTGAATATGCAAATATATTTTCATTTTGTGCAGCCGGGAAAGTAGGCAACATTGTAGAAAAAATAATTACTTATATCTTTTATTGGACTTACGCGCACTAGGTGGACACGGTGTATATGATGTTTTTATGAATGATTGCATTATTTGAGAATATAAACATATAAGATGTTTATTTTAATGATGTTAAGATGATAAGATGTTTATGTTTAATAGTTTCTCTATTAATTATTTAAAGACTTTTACATTTTATTTTATATCTTTTGCATATCTAGATTTCTGGGCTCGGAGAACATTGTTTGACTTCATTTGAGAATATTTTAAATTTATTTTCTAAAATTTCTTTGAATTAGCTTAATACCTTTAAAAAAAGAGTATAAACATTGTGTAGATAAGCTCATTGTTTTATTAAAATCTTAATTTCACTCAAAATAAAATAATTTAACTCTTAAATACCTTTGAATTCACACAATGTTATTTTTTTACTGGATAGTGGACCTTGCTGTATATTTCATTATCTTCATAAAACCTTCATCATCATTGAGCGACAGCTTTATTCAACGTGGCATAAAAATTAAGTTATCCAGTCAATATAATCTGAGCACTTTGTAAACCCTTTTAATTTAATAAGGATTTATCCCCGCATTTATGTGTCAATTAATGATTTGTAGAGACATTTTTTTTATTCCAGAACAAAATGGTTTTCGAATCCCTGGGTAAAGGGAAGTTATTGTCACATAACGCCCGAATGCGATGATCCTCACTCCGGAATGGACAAAATGTCGGAGCCAGTATTTGTGAGAGGTGTGCCGAGAATTATTCTGGCGGGAGAAGCTGTCCATCCGTCTCACTATTCCACAACACATGGAGCTTTCGAGTCCGGCCAAGAACAAGCTGCCGTTCTTCATAAATATATCATAAGGGAATAATTTCTGGCACTCAATTCGTAAATAATACGTGCCATATTTTCTAGTTGTAATCTTTTCCATGATATTTACTGACATGTGTTTTATACTTTAATACATAGTTTATGTCACCATCACCTTGAATTTTTTTAATTATAGTCCAGTCGTATTAGATCATAAACCCTGAAAACTTAAAAAAGTTATTAGTAGACATGTTACTACATTTTATGACGATGAGTGACAATATCAAAAAACTAACTCGAAAGAAGTGGCGCTAAGTTGGCAAATTGCAATTAAGTGGCAATGTTACATGTTTTTTTCAATTTTTTTACTGCCCATGAAAATCTACATGACATTTCGGAAAATTTGTTATTTTGTGTTGTAGGCGATTAAGTTACCTACAATTTAAGGTAGCAAAATTCATATTTGTTAACTGTAAAATAAACGTCGAACGCGAAAATATCAGTTTTCAAAAATTGTTGATGAAATTTATGCAAAAAACAGGCAATCCAATGACCAACAAGTGTGCCAAAAGCTGATTCGATCGACCGTGAAATTGTTGCTTCAGGTATTTGTTAATTAATATCGTTCGTTTTTTTGCAAGTAAATATTGTTCAATTACTATACGTAAATTTTTGTAAAAATAAAGTTAATATCGTAGATATAGGTTATAATTGATCTAATTAAATGTATGTCGAAAAAGAAAAATTTCAAAATGTTGGATGTGGAAAACAACGTTATAAATAAATTGCCCCAGAGTCAGACAAAAGTCACTCGGGAATTCACCCTTTTTGCATTAAATAGAGCTTATTTTTACGGTAATTAACAAAAAAAGGAATTACCTACCCCTCTTTGTTCCCAAGATAGATAGATTTATACTGTTAATTGTTAATTAACTATTGGACATATCGGACCTTGATTTTAGAGACAATTAAAGAAAGGGTTAAACTTTTATTTTAAAAAAGTTCTACGTTGATAGTTCATGTAATAAACGCGCCAGAAGCAGCAAAAGTTAACGTTAGTCAGTAACACAAAAACGACAATTTGAGAAATCTAAAGTTTACGATTACGCTTGGGAAAACAGTCATAATATTCAATGGAGTTCAGCTAAAATTTTGGAAAAGGAAAACAATACCATTAAAAGAAAATTAAAAGGGACCACGATTATTTTGTTAAATGGTGAACGATGCATTTCAAATTATTCTATGAAGTTGAATCCTTGCTACAGATTCTAAAAGATGAAGTAAGTAATAATAGAGTAAACATTATACCTCTAGACAAATCAGACAAAAACAAACACATTTAAACTGTCAAAGCAACTAAAACGAAAAGTTAAAAAAAATTCTGAAGAGGAAAACATAAATTTTCGAAACATTACTTTTTAAATTGCGTGAAACTAAATGATGTATTTTTTTGTCCTATATTTTGCATTTGTCTGTTTTTTCAATGTTTTTGGTTAAGCAAAAATTATTTTTATTTCACTAATTTTAAATTTTCTTCACAAGTGGCAAAACACCCAAAAAATAAAGAAAAAAAACGGAAACTATGCCACAAATAAATAACTTCTCTTGTTTTCTCAACGACCTATGTGTTTTAAGTAAAACACATGAAAAATTTCCTCATCAAATTTCATTGAAATATCTTTAATAGTACATAATTAAAATCATCTTGAAAAATTAAACAGAACAATTTTTAATAACTTCGTAAGAAAGCATTTAGTGATATTACACTATACTAGTACATAAATTAGGTTTTATAAAAAATACATTCAAATACGAAAATTAATACACCAAAAGTAAATAAATAAGAAAACGTAAGAAATAGAATATTTGCAGAAAGAGAATAGTCTATATACAGGTATTTACAATTTTCTGAGAATTAAGTTATTTTCAGATATAAGCACTCGTATTTGAAACTGCAGAAATGTCGAACGTGATTAATTCAAATTAAATGTACCTACATAGATATTTTCTCTTATTTTGATGGTTGCTAATCGATCACTGACTACTCTTTAAATTAAAATTTGAAACCTGTGAATCCACAGGCATCTGTAGTAGCTGTTTTACATTGATAATTTATTGATCAATTAATTCATGAAGTCGCTTCATCAAGAAATTGCAAGTGTAATGCACCAAATCTGCTGTCAAATAACTTCATGAATTTATTCATCATGTTCTTTGTGAAGTTCGGAAGTACCAACTCAATAGATTTCCAGCCTCAGATCAGTAATGAGGTTATGTTATTGGAATATGTAAATAATTGTGTGGCGTACTAGTTTTGCATTGTTTTTACCGGTTTATTACTTACAAACACTAATATTTATATAATATGTGTCAAAACGTACCGCTGTTGTATCACTACAATTATAAGTGGAAAGGTGACATTTTTGAAATTTATTTGCTTCTTTGATTCGTTGGTAGAACTGATTCATGCGTCAAAAAACTTGACAATGTCTGTAGCAGTGTAAAACCACTGAATTATACCACATGAATTCGTGAATTAATTCATGAAGAACTTCGTCAATTTATTCATCAATAAATTGTCAATGAAAAACAGCTATAATAAATGTGCCAGAAATATTCACGCGGATATTCATCAAAGCACAGATTTAGAAATAAAATTGTAAACGTCGCCTGGACATGGTTCATGAAATTTTTCACATTACAATATTTGATTCGGTTTACACCTTCGGGAATTTACTGAATCGTATATATGAATGGAAATATCATGAAGCTTGTCCATTATTTGATTTTTACAGTATTTGAATAACGTATGGTAATTTTTTGTATTGATGTGCAAATTGATATATATGTTTTCCATACTTCTAATTATAAAAAAAAAACAGGAAATAAGAACCTTGGTTTCAGCAACTTAATTCTACATATGCAATGCGTTCTTAAAAAGTTACCTGAACGATTTTGGCTACAAAACCCACGGTCATTGATTGTACAGTAAAGGAAATACTACAATGTTTTTCCAGTGTAGATACAAAAATTCTGGGTGACTTTGTAATACAAATCTGTATGCCCCAGATCATGTATCTACAGAAGCTTGCATGCCCCGGGTTAAGAGATTACGGAATTACAACAGAATTACAGATTTAACTCCGCGAGTTTAGTGATAGTACATAATAGTACAGCAAGGGTTGTGGGGCTACGGGGTTATTGGGTTATGAAGGCCTGTAATTTCGGACACATAATGTATGAAATCCACGTTCCGACAGAATTTGGTGGTGGATCGTCTGGAGTATATCGAACCGGACATCATTGCACTCGGGCGAGGAATCAAACCAACTAGACATGTTTCTGAGGATGCTCTTACAGATGGTACCCACAGAATTAAAACAAAATCTTTGAGATCACGAAAACGGACTTCCAAATTGAAAAACATCGTAATTGTTTTCTATTTTCTATCTTTATACCGTGTTTTCAAGCCTTTTTCACCAAGATACATGGCTAAAACCAATGGGAACGGTGCAAAAAAATCTCTCAACTTAAAGAATCCATGATATACCTACGCATCGATTTACTCCCTTGATGAACCAAAATTCCAACTTTTTAGCCAATTTTGACCAAATTAATAGAATACAAACCGAACCAAAATTCCCGAATCTTCTTCATTTGATTTCGAAAACTATTATTGCTTTCATCTCTAGAATACTGTCCAAAATTTGGTTGAAAATCAGGGAAAATTGTGACCCTTCCTATTTTCGATTCTGAAAATTTCCTTTCGTCTCTTTCATTCGTCTCTTTGCTCGAAATTGGTCAATTCTTGTTAATCTTGGTCCCAATTGGGTTTACCATGAACGATTAATTTGGTCAAAAATGACAAAGTCCAAAAAGAAAGCACGCGTTTTCGAATAAAATCGTCGTAAATATCTGATATAACCATTTTTCGAATCCAACACCATTTTGATTCATCAAGTGACTAAATGGATACGCACATCGTGGATTAGTTGAAGATTTTTTGCACCGTTTCCATTGGTTTTGGCACGTACATACTCAGCTATTAAAATCTTCAAAACACGGTATAAAAATTGAAATTCGGAAAAAATATACATTGATAAAATATTGTTTAAGAACAAACATACGTTCTGAACATTTTGGTATAATATTACATTTTCTAAGAGAAGGTTCGATTTTGAAATTACTTTTTTAATTAGAACTGCAATAGTATCTGCCGTGAAACAATATAGAACCTATGCCCAGGTAAGTAGTGCTATTGCATACAAATATATGACGGTACTTTTTAATAAAAATATCAGTGTCAGTTATCAAATGTAAGTGGTATTGTGCAAATCTAATTAATTTTTGTTTAAATATAGCAATATGTTTGAACGTTAAATTTTTCCGTCGATGTTAATGATTTGGCTTCGCTTCATTAATCAATATCTTGGGTTTGGTGTTTTGTTAAATGTCATATTATTTTTCGAATGCAAATAATTCACGGAGTTACTTCACGTCCGAATTTATTTCACGGATGTTGTAACAGCCAATGGTGACTCGTATTGCCGAGATTTCAAGGTTTTCAAGTTTTACGTACCTGACATAACATAGTGATATTTCTCGCCGGAAATGACTTTATAAAACTTCTTTTTATGGTTAGATCGACGAGAAAAACGTTTGCATCTGAAATAAGCAAATAACTTATTTACTGTAATGAATATACAAAGACACAATATATTTTGAATGATTTAGAACCACAAACTATTCAAAGTGGAATTTCCTTCTTTCTCTTCATTTAATAGTCTCTCCAGATTTTATATTATACAATGATTTGTATCCATCAGATCAGATACGTTAAATTGGCAACACTGGTTAGGATGTGACAGAGATTATGGCTAGTCAAATATTAAGTCAAAATATACATTTGGAGCTAATCAATCAGTGTGTCTTTTAGTGGTCTTGTCATCTCAGTCGAGTTCAAACTGAGTTAATAAATTGTAGCAGAATTTAAGTCCAGAACACACTATATACTATTTTCTTGCTACCAGAATAAAAAGAAAAGGGTATTAAATTATACAGACTTCGAGTAGGAAAGGCCTTCTCTTTTTTCACAGATTCGAATTCACGTCAACGTGCCTATATAAAATTCCTCCGAATGTAATAAAATCTTCCCATATTATGCTAGTTAAAGGAACGTATGCAGCCACCAACCAGATTATATTGCAAGACGCAGTTAAGGGATCGAACGTTTTTATGTAGACTTGAACCCTTAGCTCTAAGAATGTTTGTGTAGGGACTGAGTTCTTGAAATCAAACGCCGCATACTATAAATCTTTCTGATTTGATCAGAAAAAATATGACGGTCGTTACGAGGTTTAGGTATACAGGTTCTATATCACTTAGCTTCTTGGGGAAATTGGAAATCTCCTGCAGTATTTATAATGTAGGGGAGACCGATGAAGATTGCAATAAATATTGCACTAATATTCTTGAAGCGTAAAATGTTCGTAGTATTCTAAATTTTATCAGACATGCGTACATGGTGTTCACTAAGAACGTAGACAAACTTTAAGGTGATTCTTTGAGTGACTAAACAAAAAAGGTTTTATAAACGTAAGTAAATGGATACATTACAAGATTAGGGTGTCGAAAAAAACTTTTTTCTGATATCTCTGAAGACGTTTGATATAGAATGGCGAAACTTAGGCTTAGGATTTATCAAATTAAAGGTAAAAACCTGTAAAAAAAAACTGAATTCGGATATAAATATCTACGTGTATCAACGCCGGAGTTACCAAGAGTTACTTTAATGAAATTTCATTATTACATCATTGGGTCTTATGTTCTCTAAAGTGCCATAATTTTTGTGATCTACCACAATGGATTGAACAAGAAATATTCACATCGCACTTGCTACAGACCAACTTGTCTAGCAATTAATGCAAAATTAAATATTGTATAAAATGTAGTTATTTATGATTGGATTTACACTGGTTAAATAAACATATTTCCGACATCCACACGAATTGCATACAATATTTATCTACAACTGAAAACGTGAAGGTAAAATGTAGAAATGAAACAAAGCATATACGTACAAGATAGATTATTATAAATTTCATTAATGTTCAAACTTAAGCTGAAGTAAAATAGGTAGGTACAAAATAAAAGAGTTTAAGATATATAAACTTTATATTAAAATTGAAAAATTTTAGATTTAAAAATAACTTCTCAGGTATTTCAAAACAGACAGGGTGATTCAGAACTTATATAAAAATTTTTGGAGGTACAGGGGACTCTTACAAATAAAATTTTGTGAAAAAAAAATCAAAAAGGGCTGTTCAAAAATGATTTAAAAATACACTTCTGCACGGCACTTGAAACTGGTCCACTGTAAAACCTGACCTTACACAAGGCGAAGTATAATAAAAAATAAGCGGACAAAAACTTTCAAACAGTTCTCAGGGAAAGAAATAAATAGAATTTTATGACACCTATTTTATCAGCAAATCCACTATGCCGCTATTGTTATTAACAATAAAATTAATTTGTGGTTTTAAATAATAAAATAATACGACCTGATGTTACAACTGTTCAAAATTTTGTCCACCGATATCCACATTTGGGCCCGTCTTATCCAGTTTCTACGAACTAGAGTAAACGTTGTCTTGCTTCACCAGCCTCGTGCAACATCACTGTCATCAAACAAAATAAAATAAGCGTGTACTTATATAATATAGTAAATACTTGTATCTACTTATTGTAATGTAATAGAAATAGAAAAGAACAGAATCATTTCACCCCATAAAATAGAATAACTATAAAACTTTAATTGTTGTTTAATAAGTTTACTGGTAACTGATGAAGGCAAATAAACATGTTTTTATTAATTTCAGTGTATTCGTAGCAGTTACAGTTTATTTAATATTTATCATTCATAAAGTATAATATTAAATATTCATGAAGTGTGTAAAATTTACTTTTCGTTTATTTAATTTATACTAACCTAGGTGCTTTCAAACTTATAGAAATTTAATTGTAAAATTATAAAAAGCTATTTACTATTCTACATAGATAATAAACAATACATAATTTCAATTTAAACTAATCCTATCTGAACTTGATATTATATAATTTTCTTTTTTTCTCTAATTGCACTAGTGGCATAAAGAATTTATGTGCTTGGGTGTACAATTTAAAACATAATTAGGTACAATTTATGCACCAATGTGTAAAGTATTTAACTTGCATTGAACTATTGCATAAAATGAGTATTTTTAATTTGATAATAGGAAATAGTTAGGTATTTATATAACAATTGTGTAAAGTAACACTTCTTGTAATTTTTTTACATTAAATTGTAATGCAAAATTGATTGTAAAATTTGGCTAAATGTTTTAGTTGCCTTCCAGTTTTGTTATTTCCTTTTTTGGATATTTGTTCGCTATACAAGGGGATTCAAACCTAATGAAGAGCAGTAATAAATTTAGAAAAACATACACCTTTTAAAAGATTTATCAAAAATACTAGACTTGTTTGTCACGCAAAACAAATATTGACCTGCCAATTTTTAAGGTAACATTTTGAAATTTTCGTAGTGATAGAAAATAGGATAAAAATCATTAGATATTTCAATACCCTATATTTCAACTTCACTATTTTTTTTTAAATTGTAATATTTTGATGTCAAATTAATTAATGCCCTGTTCGTTTATTGAACACTGACATAAACAGGTATACCTGTTGTATATAATTTTGCTTCAGTATTTCTTAATTACGTACAGTTCCATATACATCAAAATATTTTACAAGTTTAACCACGAATGCGGTTGTTTTATGAAATAGGTACATAGTTCTGTATTTCAGAGTTGAGAAGCTTAACCTCATGAGAGAATTAAACCATATTCAGGNAAATAAATGGATCCTATAGTGCGACTACGCTTCATGTATATAAAAAAACAGCCATTAGAGAATAAAGTGATTAAGGCGATATTATACACAATCAGATGCAAATCCTAATTAATAATAATTTGTATCCGACCTCACCCTGTATGTCGTGATTTTTTGTAAGTTTAATTGATATATTAACTATTTCTTTATTTTCAATTGGAGCAATAGTTACTAACTAGCTTCATAAGTATATTTTTGTCAATGTCGGGTTTATTCTTTTGAAAATGGTAAAACGGGCCTATGCGTACGAGTTGAATGATGGGTACGCGCAAAACTCCTCGAATGTATGAGTGAGTGATAAGACGGTGTGACGTAAGCGTTGCTAAGAAAATGTTCACTCTCATGTCATTGACAAAATAGAAAACTGTCTCATTTCTTCGTACAAAAACTAAAGTTTATCACCAGTAATCAAACGATAAAGTTCAAACAAAATCATTTCCAAATTCTGTTATTCGTTTTCATTACACTGCAAACCGAATTTATTTCTTTGTTAAATTTTTTAGGCATATGCCTATTTTTACTTAAATTACTCAATTTTTTAAACATCATAACGCATTTCTTTGGGCGGTAAATGTCAATTTCTCTTCATTTTCATTACAGCCTTTCAATGACTTTATCAACCATTCCATATTTTGTATAAGGCTTGTTTGAAAAAATGATATGTCAGAATGTCCCCGCCAGAGTTTTACATTAGTCGTATTTGGAATTACAAACCGTTTGTCATCGTTATAAAATAATACCACTTTATTTTTCATTTCTGTATATGTCATGTATGGTGTTGTGAAGGTATTCATTTTTCTAAACAAAACACCGCCCCTGTATACAATTTTTTTATAGTCATCTATAATAAGATGTTTTTGAATTACGCTTTTTTAATTCCTTTCGCCTTTTTAAGTTCGCCATCCAGAGACTGCACGTAGTAAGCTTTCGTGCCGTAGAAACATGTAATTGGGATCTGCTGGGAATTCATTTTTCCTAATACCGATTGACTTACGGCAATATTAAACTTGTTTCCTGCTTTATAATTTGATGTGTCAAATTTATCTATATTATTTACTATAAAAATTATAAAAATGTTTCGTATAAATCTTTATTATCAATGAATTGGTGTCCGTATATAGCAAGGATGCGTTCTGACCAAAACTATTTTTAATAACATTGTAAAAGAAATCATACAATACCATTTTGGATAGCTCTAAAATACAAAATCCTATATAAATCGGTTTTTTATATGAAATTGACAGCATCCCCATGTGAACTGCAACAAAATTCTCGGAAAAAAAATTGAGAAACTTTAAAAATGCGATTTAGCTATTAACGAACTGGCACCTATTTTTCTACCCATGTTCTCCCAATGTGTGACCAACCGTATATCTCTCCTGTTTTCCACATTTTCCATAGTTTTACCGAAAGCCGCATTATTCATCAGCTTATAAAAATCCTTTTCAAATTTATTTTTTTTATCCACCGAGATTGATTGAATTTCAAAATCCTATTTTTGTCAAAACTAGTCCGTTTTCAATAGCTTGTTGTAGGTTTCTGTAAAGGACTACATAATTAAATTTATGATTTAAAATTGTAATAAATTTTTTTAATTTAGATTTTGTATTTGGTGGAATGATATTTTCAACTAAAAAGGGTAAATCCGAATGACTATCATGCAACTCTTGCCGATAATGCACGTTAACCTCTAATATAAACCCATGGCGGCTGTCCTTCGGTATTTCCACATCAAAATTCCGAATTTCATTTTCATTTAGCCACGTGAACCCACCTATGGGTAAAAATTGGGACATACTGTGAGCATATAAGTATGAAAAAAGAATATGGTTCTCGAGGATTATAATTAGGCAAGAAGACATTGTTTGCAACGTGCCTTCTCTCGGAACATTGGCCTATTCCACCACGAATGCCTTTTTTCAGCATATGTTTCATATCGATGTCAGTAAGTAATTCCAAATTTACTCCAGTTAACTTTAGCATAGCGTCTCATGCTAAAGTCGAATGTCGTAAAGTACTGAGTTGGATCTAATTTATATTTTTCTAAACAAATTTTTCGGAAATTCTGAAACACATTACATAATAGTAAAACGTCAGATTTCAAGTACAGATCTGAATACTATCCTAGAGTATGACAGCCGAATAACTTCCACACTTCCTGAGCTCTGTTATAATCCGCATCAGTCATGTGTTCTTATGGTATTTTTCAATCCGTCATAATGAGTCCGCCATTTTGGATTTAAGAATTTCCGAATTAAAACCTTATATTCGTAATTGGCGATTTTGAAAATCGGGTAACAAGTTTCAGCCATAATCTTCAAATTTTAAATGCTTTTCCAATTAGTATATCCACCATATTGGATCCGCCATCTTTTATTCAGAAATATTCGGATTCGGACTTCAGATTCGTAATTAGTGACCCTAAAAACTCGCGGTAACAAAATTCAGGCAAAAATTATGAACATAAAAATGTATGACTTAAAGGGATCTGACACTGGTCTGTAGGTGGTTCCAACCCTTTGAGGGATAAGTTATATTATATTTTTTTTGGTATGTTGTCTATCAACTTACATTTATATATTTGGTAGGATAAAATACAAGGTTTTCCACTAACATTCGTTATTTCGTTCTTAAACATGGAATTAACGAATTAACTCCCTCGTAGGGGTGGGTATGGATTTAATTTGCATATAATTCTTTCAAAAGCTCAAAATATTATTTTAAAATGTTTTCTGAAACAAATTGTTGCTTTTCATTATAAAGCTTTACCTTATCCTCACTATTTCACCTTATTTTAGGGAATATTTTTACGTTATACTAAAAAATGCCTTGGTGTTGGCTTTTGGGATGTGTATTCGAAGCATAAAAAAATACACAAAATCTATGTACGCACGTCATAAATAGAATTTTATGACACCTATTTTATCAGCAAATCCACTATGCCGCTATTGTTATTAACAATAAAATTAATTTGTGGTTTTAAATAATAAAATAATTTGACATACCTGATGTTACAACAACTGTTTAAAATTTTGTACACCGATGTCCACATTTGGGCCCGTCTTACCCAGTTTCTACGAACTAGCGTAAACGTTGTCTTGCTTCACCATAAATTAAAACTATATCCATCAACTCCGAGTTGCTATACACGTGAGCCATTTTTGACAATAACTACTAAAAAACTATTGTAAACACTATCGCAAAGACGTTAATATTAATTGTAAAATCGGATTCCAGTATTTGGAGTCGTTGGGACCATGTGGATCTCTAGGTACATTGCGTAAAGCCCACAACGGGAATGACGCTAGAGACTACAGTTGTCCAGCGATGTGTTTTTTCTTGGAAACTACATATAATGATTTTATAAAAATTTCATGCTGCATCCATTCCCAAATTTTCTCGGATAAGTTGTGAATCACCCTGTATATATTTAATCTAAGTATAACAAATTTGTACGAAATCAAAGAATAATGCTAACTATTTATTAAAAATTGTGTATATTTACATTCAAAAAATTAAATTTATTGCAAAATTTTCACTAACCTGTTCCCATTTTATGTTAACAATAACTACATAGAGAAGCGTTATTTAGAAATACAATAAGTCATTTTCTTTTCGGCCTCGTGCAACATCACCGTCATCAAACAAAATAAAATAAGCGTGTACTTATATAATATTGTCACGAAATTTACGTGGTGACAAAACCCTGGGTTCGATTAATTAATACACTTCTTGATAATTAACTATTTATTAACTAATTACACCAACTAATTACTATGATCACTATACTGCACAATACTTCACTCTACAATCGCTTTACTAATACTTCCAAACACCTCGAACGCTTTACCAATACTAATACTAACACTGCACTATACAAAACAAGCAAATTAATTTATACCCTCAACGAAAAATCTAGGCGCGCCGCGTTAAATCTAAGATTGCTCCCAAACAATTCTCAGCGGTTCGGTTCGCTTCGCTTCGGTTCGACCATGGGTCGCCCATGGTCGTCCCATTGGGGGTTTTTATAACATCACCCCCCTCCTAATTCTGATCGTCCCGATCAGACTCTTCGTCACCATGGTACGCCATCAACCGGTTCAAGTGAACTACCTTCATCTTGCTTTTGAGGCAGCGCTGGATCCTGTACACCAGATCATTAATCCTCTTGATCACTGTAAATGGTGCCTCCCATGATGGTGTCAATTTCGGTGATATCCCCTTTTTCCTTTGCGGATTATAGAGCCAAACTCTGTCACCTTCCTGGAATCCTGCGGAGTTTGTACTAAGGTCATATTGTGTCTTCATCCTGTCGGTCGCTATATTGATTCGCTCCCTAACCACGTCGTGAACTTCCAGTAATCTTTTTCGCAGTTGGTCAGCGTAATCGTGTACCTCTCTATTTTCTCTGTTAGGCGTTACATATACCAAATCCCAGGGGAGTCTTAATTCTTTGCCGAAAATAATCCTCGCCGGTGTCAAGTTGGTGGTGTCGTGGACTGCTGCATCAATAATTACGATCTGGTCTCGTTTCCGTTAGCACTTTCTCATATTCTCCATTGGGCCCATAGTGCTTTGTAAGTAAGTCCCTTGTCCGATATTTCTGCCCAAGTGGGTCGGTCTTCAATTTCTTCCTTGAGGTGTAAAATTGGTCCAATATCCGGGTCCTCCAGTTGGTCTGCTCTGCACTGTTCTGTTGTCCATTCTTCATCTGCTACTACCCCGACACGACAAATGGTTGGTATGCCTTCGTGTTGTTCGATCTTCGTACAATGTCTGCAGTCTTGTTGACAGGGTCTTCTTGACAGAGCGTCTACGTTCTTATGCAGTCGTCCCGATCGATGTTGAATTTTGAAGTTATATTGTTGTAGCTTTTCCAACCATCTTGCTATTTGACCTTCTGGAGTCTTCATACTCAAGAGCCACTTAAGGGCGGCATGATCAGTCCTAATGACAAATACTTATGAAAGTAGTCCACGGCCTTGACAATACCCAGTAGTTCCTTTCTCGTTATACAATAATTTCTCTCGGGTTTGGAAAGAACTCGACTGAAGTATTCGATGACACGTTCTTCTCCTTCCTGCACTTGTGACAAAACTGCACCGATTCCGATGTTACTAGCATCTGTATCCAGAACAAACTTTCTGTGTGTTTTAGGGTAACTCACCGGGCTGGAGCAAAGGGCTGCTTTAAGTTTCCTGAATGTATTGTCGCGTGCCGAGTTTCAAGTTATGCTGTTTTATCTTCTGTCAGTCTATGAAGTGGGGCTGTAATATTGGCAAATCCTTCGACAAACCTCCGGTAGTATGTACACAAACCAAGGAAGCTTCTAAGTTCATGTTTGTTCTTTGGCTTAGGCCAGTCTCTAGTAGCTTGAATTTTCCGCTCATCCGTTTGGATGCCTTCTGGGCCTTTATTCTTGAATTATATAGAAGGAACGAGAGAAAGGGGGCGTGTCTCTACTAAAACTCATTAATCGGTATTCTTGAATGGTGTTCTATTAAGTAATGATAGAAGAATTGTTCCCTATTTCTTCTACTGATATTTTCGAGGGAACCGGCAGGGATCATTAAACCTAACCCTATATTTTTTGACATGTTTCACAATTCGCAATCTGTCGTAATATCTCTAGTTACTGTTTTGTGGTGAAATTTGAGGAAACGTTCATATAATTTGTGTTTACTTGAAGGGTTGTACAATACACGAATAAAATAATAATAAAATAAAATGGATCTGCCTAATATAGTATTAAAATATTTGTAAGTTCTTCCCAGTTAGCCCTCGTTTTTTCTCTAGTGTAGCTGAGTGTTAACTTTCTGGTATACATTTGTATTTTACCCTGAATATATTCAATTAGAAGTTCTTTTTGTTTAGAACTTTCTGGATTTAGCGTCGGTTTTTTATTAATTTCCATTTTCTTTCCTTTTTAGACTGCACCTGACACTGACAGACAAATAACGATAACTCTAAATAAAGTAGCACTTATTTCATGACTAGCTCATCACTAGTTTTTATTCTACCGCCTCTTTACTGCTTTCTGATTGGTCGGTACATTTGACAACATTGTTCCTCGTTCCTTACTTTCATGGCTCGATCCCTTTGTGTCGAGAATACAGTATGAATTTTCTGATAGAACAGTAGTACAGCGAAATGAAGGAACGTCCCCCAGGGAGTATTCTATTCTCTCACCTTCAATCAAAAATCGAGCTCCAGAAGAAACGACATGCCCCAAGAACTCAACTCGCTTCTGGAACAGGGAACACATTTTCGGATTTATTTGCAGATGTGCATTCCTAATTCTGTAGAAGACTTCCTTCAGGTTGGAGAGGTGTTCCTCGAATGTTCTTCCCATAACCATGATATCATCTAGGTAGACAAGACAGGTTCTCCAAGTAAGACCTCTCAAAACGATTTCCATAAGTCTTTCAAAGGTGGCAGGAGCATTGCATAGTCCAAATGGTATAACTGTAAATTGATACAAGCCATCACCAGTGGAAAAGGCAGTCTTTTCCTTGTCTTCTTCATGAATGCCAACTTGCCAATATCCGCTTTTCAGATCAAGCGTCGAAAACCATTTCGATCCTGAAAGGGTGGTTAGTGTGTCATCTATTCTAGGAAGCGGGTAACTATCCTTTTTTGTCACGTCATTTAATTTTCTGTAGTCGACGCAAAATCTGGTGGAACCGTCCTTTTTGGTTACCAACACAACGGGGGCCGACCAAGGACTTGACGAGGGCTCGATCACTCCTCCTTCCAACATCTTATCGACGAGTTGTTTTACTTCCTGTTGCTTTACCAATGGCNGTGTTTTCGAAAGAGTTCGAATATCGTTGAGACGAAGATGTCGTGCCTGCTTGGAAATGGACGGAGGGCGCTTTGAACATCTTCTGTAACTTTGTTTTTTGTTTGTTAAAAGCTTCCTTTGTCGGTTTATTCCTAATAAAATAAAATGTTTGAAAAATGAATAGTGGTCCATACCTCCGCAACCGTTACTTTGTGTACCCATGTTTATTAAGACTTTTCTGCTTATTTTGGTTCATACTATTACCTCCTGAAATATTTTACACTCTTTTTTTAACACCCTGTATAGCTTTACCTTTTCCTCACTATTTCACCTTATTTTAGGGGATATTTTAGCGTTATACTAAAAAATGCTTTGGTAGATCGGCTTTTGGGATGTGTATTCGAAGCATAAAAAAATACACAAAATCTATGTACGCACGTCTCTGGTATAGAACTTTTTTTATTATGTGGGGCTGTGTAATTATTGCTCTATTTATGAAATTTCTAAAATTGTTTCTCATTGGTAGTGAAAATGCATCNCGACGCAAAATCTGGTGGAACCGTCCTTTTTGGTTACCAACACAACGGGGGCCGACCAAGGACTTGACGAGGGCTCGATCACTCCTTCCAACATCTTATCGACGAGTTGTTTTACTTCCTGTTGCTTTACCAATGGCAGTCTTCTTGGTGGCTGACGAATAGGTTGGGCTTGACCAGTGTTAATTCGGTGTTCTATGACGCTTGTTCTACCTGTGGTTCCGTCTCTTCCTTCAAATATGTCGCTTTCTGTTGTCAAAAATTTCCTTGCTTCCTGCAGTTCCCTTTGTGAAAGATGTTGCCAGGATTTCCGAAATTCGACGAGATAATTTTCCAAATTGGTATTATTTTCATTCTTCACTCCTGTGTGTTCTTCACATCTTACGATATGACTAACAGGCTCGTAGGTCGCTATCGTATCACCTTCGTTTATTCTGACAGGGTTCGGGGAAATATTGGCTATCCTGATAGGTACGTCATTCTTTGATGTGACTAACGATTTCGCGATTAGACATTTTTCGTTCCAATCCGATTGCTGTACGAATCCAACACACCTCCCAGGATTATTTTCCAGTTTTTCAAAAATGATCTTCTCTGAATTCGCAGGAATTCTTACGGCTCTCGTTGCCAGTATCCTGTTCGATGTTTCCTTGGGGTGGGATAGAACAAATTATTCATTACCAAACTTCAAGATGTTGTGTTCATGGTCAAAGGCAAATCCGTGTTGACGTATCAAATCCATCCCTAAAATAAAGTCATCCTCCATCTCCGCTACTAAGATTCTATGGCGTAGTCGCTTACATCCTAGCTGTAGCTCTACCTCTACTTCGCCCATAACAGGAGTAACCTCCCCAGTCACAGAACGTAAACTGAGACTTTTTACCAAAGGCTGTAGTCTGGAGTTGACATTACTGGGTCTCATCACGGATACTGCAGCTCCAGCATCAAAAGTAATTACTGTCTTCTTGCCATTGACTGTTCCTTCCACCACTAAGCTACCCGAATCCCTGGCAAATCGTCTCACGGAAAAAAGTCCTGAGGGCTACGCTTGGGTTAGTCAGCATTCGCCCCGTAATGCCGACTAATTTTGCGTTTCCCTGGTTAGACACGCCGGTTTGCCTGTCCCTGGATGATGAGCGAGATGCAATTGCAGTCCCTTTTCCAATGCCCGGTCCGTCCACATCGAAAGCACTAATTCTTTCTGCTTGGACTTCGTTGTCTCCCTCTCTGCATGGAATCCAATTTCCCCAAAACTTTTTCTAACAGTGCGGTAACGTTGTCGGATTCGGGATTGTTTATCCTTGCGGTATTCGGATGGGAATCTTCCACAGTGACAGCTCGGATCCTTGGCCTCGATATGTTGTAGGTGGCCTCCATTTCCAGTGCACGAATGAGAGCTTTCTGTACCCGTTCTTGTTCTTCTCGTTTTTCAATTTGTCTTCTAGTTTCTTCTTCTTGTTTCTTTTTCTGTCTTTTAGCTTTTCATCTTCTTGCCGTTTTTCCTCCCACGTAGCCATGAAATTACTCATAAATAATTTCATTTGTTCCAGTGGCGGCTCGTGACATTGAAAATAGGTGAAGCATATTTATCGATTGACTAAAAAAAAGCGCCGCAGGCGAAAATTCTCAAGGTCAAACAACTTTAAATGAATCTGGAAATTTTAGTTGCATTTGCTATACTACCGAAAAACTGACGATGGCGAGAAGGATTTTCATTTAGATTTTATAAAAAATAGAAATATTAGTTCGACTCGTGGACTTAATGATAGGTACAGATACAGATGTTAAGCGGCGAATTCGCCATATTAAAGAAAATGTTTAGGAACTGTCAAAGTTTTTCGCCCATCACGATAACTAACTGGTACTGGCACATTTATGCTTCCTAATTCAAATATTTCGTTAAAATTCCTCTCGTTTCTTTTTTCATTTAAAAGTTTCTGGGTATTTTTAATTTCTGACATACAATAAATAATATTTAGTAAGCGTTTCTGTAACACATCAAAAATAATTTTGAACGATATTCATATTTTTCAATACGTTTTGTTACTAAATTAAAAAGAGCGTCAACTGTTCGGTCAGAAAATCTTTATCGTATGTACGTTTAAATACGATAGACAGGCGATGGGCGATGACGATGAGAATGCTGCTTCAACTTTTGCATCACCCGTTCTCACACGCCGTAGTTTACACATGCGTTGGCTGCCTCGTTGCCATGACAACCGCCGTACGAAGAGCTACGGAGAGAAGCAGATACATACCAATTGCAATATGAGTCACTTGCGTATACTATAGGTACGTTGTATGGTACGAGGTTGATGTTCGCCCTCAACGAAGACAATTTTTTTTAGAAGGCGTTCACCGCGGAATTATTCTGTTTATTTCTGCGTAAGAAACACGATACATTTTCAATATAGAATTATACCTAAATTATAAAATTTATATAAAATTAAAAATAATTTTAAATTGCACAACCAAACGGAAATTTTAGGTGAAGCGGTGCGTCACTTGCGTCACCCGACGAGCCGCCACTGAGAAACACTGAAATGGGATTACTACTTGTTCCGATCCATGGAATACGGCCTG
>NW_019417078.1:339238-364490 GCF_000390285.2 Anoplophora glabripennis
TAATTTTCGTCAATTTCTTCGTGAAGTTCGGAAGTACCAACCCAACAGATTTCCAGCCTCAGATCAGTAATGAGGTTATGTTATTGGAATATGTAAATAATTGTGTGGCGTCGTGCTAGTTTTGCATTGTTTTTACTGATTTGTTATTTACAAAAACTAATATTTATATAATATGTGTCAGAACGGTACCGCTGTTGTATCACTACAATTATGAGTGGAAAGGTGACATTTTTGAAATTTATTTGCTTCTTTGATTCGTTGGTAGAACTGATTCATGCGTCAAAAAACTTGACAAAGTCTGTAGCAGTGTAAAACCACACTGTTTATCAATAAATTCGTGAATTAATTCATGAAGAACTTCGTCAATTTATTCATCAATAAATTGTCAATGTAAAACAGCTATAATAAATGTGCCAGAAATATTCACGCGGATACTCATCAAAGCACAGATTTAGAAATAAAATTGTAAACGTCGCCTGGACATGGTTCATGAAATTTTTCACATTACAATATTTGATTCGGTTTACACCTTCGGGAATTTACTGAATCGTATATATGAATGGAAATATCATGAAGCTTGTCCATTATTTGATTTTTACAGTATTTGAATAACGTATGGTAATTTTTTGTATTGATGTGCAAATTGATATATATGTTTTCCATACTTCTAATTATAAAAAAAAACAGGAAATAAGAACCTTGGTTTCAGCAACTTAATTCTACATATGCAATGCGTTCTTAAAAAGTTACCTGAACGATTTTGGCTACAAAACCCACGGTCATTGATTGTACAGTAAAGGAAATACTACAATGTTTTTCCAGTGTAGATACAAAAATTCTGGGTGACTTTGTAATACAAATCTGTATGCCCCAGATCATGTATCTACAGAAGCTTGCATGTCCCGGGTTAAGAGATTACGGAATTACAACAGGATTACAGATTTAACTCCTCGAGTTTCGTGATAGTACATAATAGTACAGCAAGGGTTGTGGGGCTACGGGGTTATTGGGTTATGAAGGCCTGTAATTTCGGACACGTAATGTATGAAATCCATGTTCCGACAGAATTTGGTGGTGGATCGTCTGGAGTATATCGAACCGGACATCATTGCACTCGAGCGAGGAATCAAACCAACTAGACATGTTTCTGAGTATGCTCTTACAGATGGTACCCACAGAATTAAAACAAAATCTTTGAGATCACGAAAACGGACTTCCAAATTGAAAAACATCGTAATTGTTTTCTATTTTCTATCTTTATACCGTGTTTTCAAGCCTTTTTCACCAAGATACATGGCTAAAACCAATGGGAACGGTGCAAAAAAATCTCTCAACTTAAAGAATCCATGATATACCTACGCATCGATTTACTCCCTTGATGAACCAAAATTCCAACTTATTAGCCAATTTTGACCAAATTAATAGAATACAAACCGAACCAAAATTCCCGAATCTTCTTCATTTGATTTCGAAAACTATTATTGCTTTCATCTCTAGAATACTGTCCAAAATTTGGTTGAAAATCAGGGAAAATTGTGACCCTTCCTATTTTCGATTCTGAAAATTTCCTTTCCTTCACATTCGTCTCTTTGCTCGAAATTGGTCAATTCTTGTTAATCTTGGTCCCAATTGGGTTTACCATGAACGATTAATTTGGTCAAAAATGGCAAAGTCCAAAAAGAAAGCACGCGTTTTCGAATAAAATCGTCGTAAATATCTGATATCACCATTTTTCGAATCCAACACCATTTTGATTCATCAAGTGACTAAATGGATACGCACATCGTGGATTAGTTGAAGATTTTTTGCACCGTTTCCATTGGTTTTGGCACGTACATACTCAGCTATTAAAATCTTCAAAACACGGTATAAAAATTGAAATTCGGAAAAAATATACATTGATAAAATATTGTTTAAGAACAAACATACGTTCTGAACATTTTGGTATAATATTACATTTTCTAAGAGAAGGTTCGATTTTGAAATTACTTTTTTAATTAGAACTGCAATAGTATCTGCCGTGAAACAATATAGAACCTATGCCCAGGTAAGTAGTGCTATTGCATACAAATATATGACGGTACTTTTTAATAAAAATATCAGTGTCAGTTATCAAATGTAAGTGGTATTGTGCAAATCTAATTAATTTTTGTTTAAATATAGCAATATGTTTGAACGTTAAATTTTTCCGTCGATGTTAATGATTTGGCTTCGCTTCATTAATCTTGGGTTTGGTGTTTTGTTAAATGTCATATTATTTTTCGAATGCAAATAATTCACGGAGTTACTTCACGTCCGAATTTATTTCACGGATGTTGTAACAGCCAATGGTGACTCGTATTGCCGAGATTTCAAGGTTTTCAAGTTTTACGTACCTGACATAACATAGTGATATTTCTCGCCGGAAATGACTTTATAAAACTTCTTTTTATGGTTAGATCGACGAGAAAAACGTTTGCATCTGAAATAAGCAAATAACTTATTTACTGTAATGAATATACAAAGACACAATATTTTTTGAATGATTTAGAACCACAAACTATTCAAAGTGGAATTTCCTTCTTTCTCTTCATTTAATAGTCTCTCCAGATTTTATATTATACAATGATTTGTATCCATCAGATCAGATACGTTAAATTGGCAACACTGGTTAGGATGTGACAGAGATTATGGCTAGTCAAATATTAAGTCAAAATATACATTTGGAGCTAATCAATCAGTGTGTCTTTTAGTGGTCTTGTCTTCTCAGTCGAGTTCAAACTGAGTTAATAAATTGTAGCAGAATTTAAGTCCAGAACACACTATATACTATTTTCTTGCTACCAGAATAAAAAGAAAAGGGTATTAAATTATACAGACTTCGAGTAGGAAAGGCCTTCTCTTTTTTCACAGATTCGAATTCACGTCAACGTGCCTATATAAAATTCCTCCGAATGTAATAAAATCTTCCCATATTATGCTAGTTAAAGGAACGTATGCAGCCACCAACCAGATTATATTGCAAGACGCAGTTAAGGGATCGAACGTTTTTATGTAGACTTGAACCCTTAGCTCTAAGAATGTTTGTGTAGGGACTGAGTTCTTGAAATCAAACGCCGCATACTATAAATCCTTCTGATTTGATCAGAAAAAATATGACGGTCGTTACGAGGTTTAGGTATACAGGTTCTATATCACTTAGCTTCTTGGGGAAATTGGAAATCTCCTGCAGTATTTATAATGTAGGGGAGACCGATGAAGATTTTAATAAATATTGCACTAATATTCTTGAAGCGTAAAATGTTCGTAGTATTCTAAATTTTATCAGACATGCGTACATGGTGTTCACTAAGAACGTAGACAAACTTTAAGGTGATTCTTTGAGTGACTAAACAAAAAAGGTTTTATAAACGTAAGTAAATGGATACATTACAAGATTAGGGTGTCGAAAAAAAACTTTTTTCTGATATCTCTGAAGACGTTTGATATAAAATGGCGAAACTTAGGCTTAGGATTTATCAAATTAAAGGTAAAAACCTGTAAAAAAAAACTGAATTCGGATATAAATATCTACGTGTATCAACGCCGGAGTTACCAAGAGTTACTTTAATGAAATTTCATTATTACATCATTGGGTCTTATGTTCTCTAAAGTGCCATAATTTTTGTGATCTACCACAATGGATTGAACAAGAAATATTCACATCGCACTTGCTACAGACTAACTTGTCTAGCAATTAATGCAAAATTAAATATTGTATAAAATGTAGTTATTTATGATTGGATTTACACTGGTTAAATGAACATATTTCCGACATCCTCACGAATTGCATACAATATTTATCTACAACTGAAAACGTGAAGGTAAATGTAGAAATTAAACAAAGCATATACGTACAAGATAGATTATTATGAATTTCATTAAAGTTCAAACTTAAGCTGAAGTAAAATAGGTAGGTACAAAATAAAAGAGTTTAAGATATATAAACTTTATATTAAAATTGAAAAATTTTAGATTTAAAAATAACTTCTCAGGTATTTCAAAACAGACAGGGTGATTCAGAACTTATATAAAAATTTTTGGAGGTACAGGGGACTCTTACAAATAAAATTTTGTGAAAAAAAAATCAAAAAGGGCTGTTCAAAAATGATTTAAAAATACACTTCTGCACGGCACTTGAAACTGGTCCACTGTAAAACCTGACCTTACACAAGGCGAAGTATAATAAAAAATAAGCGGACAAAAACTTTCAAACAGTTCTCAGGGAAAGAAATAAATAGAATTTTATGACACCTATTTTATCAGCAAATCCACTATGCCGCTATTGTTATTAACAATAAAATTAATTTGTGGTTTTAAATAATAAAATAATACGACCTGATGTTACAACTGTTCAAAATTTTGTCCACCGATATCCACATTTGGGCCCGTCTTATCCAGTTTCTACGAACTAGAGTAAACGTTGTCTTGCTTCACCAGCCTCGTGCAACATCACTGTCATCAAACAAAATAAAATAAGCGTGTACTTATATAATATAGTAAATACTTGTATCTACTTATTGTAATGTAATAGAAATAGAAAAGAACAGAATCATTTCACCCCATAAAATAGAATAACTATAAAACTTTAATTGTTGTTTAATAAGTTTACTGGTAACTGATGAAGGCAAATAAACATGTTTTTATTAATTTCAGTGTATTCGTAGCAGTTACAGTTTATTTAATATTTATCATTCATAAAGTATAATATTAAATATTCATGAAGTGTGTAAAATTTACTTTTCGTTTATTTAATTTATACTAACCTAGGTGCTTTCAAACTTATAGAAATTTAATTGTAAAATTATAAAAAGCTATTTACTATTCTACATAGATAATAAACAATACATAATTTCAATTTAAACTAATCCTATCTGAACTTGATATTATATAATTTTCTTTTTTTCTCTAATTGCACTAGTGGCATAAAGAATTTATGTGCTTGGGTGTACAATTTAAAACATAATTAGGTACAATTTATGCACCAATGTGTAAAGTATTTAACTTGCATTGAACTATTGCATAAAATGAGTATTTTTAATTTGATAATAGGAAATAGTTAGGTATTTATATAACAATTGTGTAAAGTAACACTTCTTGTAATTTTTTTACATTAAATTGTAATGCAAAATTGATTGTAAAATTTGGCTAAATGTTTTAGTTGCCTTCCAGTTTTGTTATTTCCTTTTTTGGATATTTGTTCGCTATACAAGGGGATTCAAACCTAATGAAGAGCAGTAATAAATTTAGAAAAACATACACCTTTTAAAAGATTTATCAAAAATACTAGACTTGTTTGTCACGCAAAACAAATATTGACCTGCCAATTTTTAAGGTAACATTTTGAAATTTTCGTAGTGATAGAAAATAGGATAAAAATCATTAGATATTTCAATACCCTATATTTCAACTTCACTATTTTTTTTTAAATTGTAATATTTTGATGTCAAATTAATTAATGCCCTGTTCGTTTATTGAACACTGACATAAACAGGTATACCTGTTGTATATAATTTTGCTTCAGTATTTCTTAATTACGTACAGTTCCATATACATCAAAATATTTTACAAGTTTAACCACGAATGCGGTTGTTTTATGAAATAGGTACATAGTTCTGTATTTCAGAGTTGAGAAGCTTAACCTCATGAGAGAATTAAACCATATTCAGGTTTTGTCCCATGTCTCTTATCGCAGTTCAGAGTGTCAGAATTGAAATAAATGGCTCTTTCTGAATTATTGTAATAAATCAACATGTAACTTTAAACTGCAACAAAATTCTCGGAAAAAATTGAGCAAGTTTTAAAATGCGATTTAGTTATTAACGAACTGGCACCTATTTTTCTACCCATGTTCTCCCAATGTGTGACCAACCGTATATCTCTCCTGTTTTCCACATTTTCCATAGTTTTACCGAAAGACGCATTATTCATCAGCTTAAAAAAATCCTTTTCAAATTTATTTTTTTGATTTGTTCCGCATTTCGGTATATAAATCTATATTTCTTTAGCCACCGAGGTTGATTGAATTTCAAAATCCTATTTTTGTCAAAACTAGTCCGTTTTCAATAGCTTGTAGGTTTATGTAAAGGACTACATAATTAAATTTATGATTTAAATTTGGAATACATTTTTTTAATTTAGATTTTGTATTTGGTGGAATGATATTTTCAATTAAAAAGGGTAAATCCGAATGACTATCATGCAACTCTTGCCGATAATGCACGTTAACCTCTAATATAAACCCATGGCGGCTGTCCTTCGGTATTTGCACATCAAAATTCCGAATTTCATTTTCATTTAGCCACGTGAACCCACCTGTGGGTAAAAATTGGGACATACTGTGAGCATATAAGTATGAAAAAAGAAGATGGTTCTCGAGGATTATAATTAGGCAAGAAGACATTGTTTGCAACGTGCCTTCTCTCGGAATATTATCCTATTCCACCACGAATGCCTTTTTTCAGCATATGTTTCATATCGATGTAAGTAAGTAATTCCAAATTTACCCCGGTTAACTTTAGCATGGCGTCCCATGCCAGTCCGGATGCCGTAAAGTACTGAGTTGGATCTAATTTATATTTTTCTAAACAAATTTTTCGGAAATTCTGAAACACATTACATAATAGTAAAACGTCAGATTTCAAGTAGAGGTCTGAATACTCTCCTAGAGTATGACAGCCGAATAACTTCCACACTTCCTGAGCTCTGTTATAATCCTCATCAGTCATGTGTTCTTATGGTATTTTTCAATCCGTCATAACGAGTCCACCATTTTGGATTTAAGAATTTCCGAATTAAAACCTTATATTCGTAATTGGTGATTTTGAAAATCGAGTAACAAGTTTCAGCCATAATCTTCAAATTTTAAATGCTTTTCCAATTAGTATATCCGCCATATTGGATCCGCCATCTTTTATTCAGAAATATTCGGATTAGGACTTCAGATTCGTAATTAGCGACCCTAAAAACCCGCGGTAACAAAATTCAGGCAAAAATTATGAACATAAAAATGTAAGACTTAAAGGGATCTGACACTGGTCTGTAGGTGGTTCCAACCCTTTGAGGGATAAGTTATATTATATTTTTTTTGGTATGTTGTCTATCAACTTAGATTTATATATTTGGTAGTATAAAATACAAGGTTATGGTTTTTCACATTGTTTTCCATTAACATTCGTTATTTCGTTCTTAAACGTGGAATTAACTCCCTCGTAGGGGTGGGTATGGATTTAATTTTCATATAATTCTTTCAAAAGCTCAAAATATTATTTTATAATTTTTTCTGAAACAAATTGCTTTTCATTATAAAGCTTTACCTTATCCTCACTATTTCACCTTATTTTAGGGAATATTTTTACGTTATACTAAAAAATGCCTTGGTGTTGGCTTTTGGGATGTGTATTCGAAGCATAAAAAAATACACAAGATCTATGTACGCACGTCTCTGGTATAGAACTTTTTTTATTATGTGGAACTGTGTAATTATTGCTCTATTTATGAAATTTCTAAAATTGTTTCTCATTGGTTGTGAAAATGCATCAAGATCGGTATAGCGATGGATCAGTTTTTGCTGCAAAACATTTTGTGCGTTCACTTCATTTTATTTCAAATATAAATCGATTTTCATTAGCCTGTCGTAGACATACTCTTTAAAGTAGGTACCTACCTATAAGTAATTCCAGTCAGTATGTGTACGTGCGTAGTCAGTTCCAATCTTAATGCTACGTTTTGAAATTGCTTATATGAGAATGAATATTTATAGTTTACAGTTCCAACGCTCAATATTATTACGTGGATATAACTAAATGTACACGCCACACAAAACTGTTAGAAATTCAATCACACCAACGATCCATTCAAAACAGTTATTTGCCCATGTAACATTTTCAGTAATACATGGATTGCAATTAAAAATGCAGAGTTTATAACTTGTATTTATGTATGTATTTGTTTTATTTTTTAATAGACTCTTTTACTTTACTCTAAAAATTAAACCAACATACAAAGATGTTTGACGGTTCAAAATCTTCCTTATATCATACAATTTCTAATGCGTAGTGACAGATTTTAGAAATTAATATGATGCGACATATGAACTGAACTGAAAATCTTATTTGTTATAAGAATGTCGGTGCTATCTCAAAAAATATTATGCATCCAGATGCTATTAATGATTATTTTTTAGACTCCATCACTAATACTACTACTAATGACGGATATGTCCAATGTTTTTACATCTCTGCTTCGTCAGCTAGCATCTTTGAATATTTATTTGTTTTTGTTAATGAAATTGAAAGTTTGATTTATAAACAAAAACCGCATAAAACTGGGTTTAATGGCATTTCTGGTAGTATGTTACAAATATGTACGCCTGTGATTGTTTTTCATCTTACACATATAATTAATTATTCTTTTGAAACTGGAGTACTTCCGTATCAATCAATCAATTGTTACCCCTATTCCTAAGAAATCGCATGCTAAAGATTTTGCAGATTTACGACCTATTAGTTTGTTCCCCTTAAAATAGCGGAATGAGTTATTTATAATCAGCTTATCACTCACTTCAATTCTAATAATGTTCTACCTTCTAACCAATCAGGATTTCCTAAAAATTTTAGTATAGGAACGGTATTTACGGCTGTGGTTGATGATATTTTACGGGCTATCGACTATTCTAGGGTATTAAGCCTCACGCTTTTAGATATGTCAAAAGCATTTGACTCAATAGATTTTAGCTGCCTATTCGCCAAATTATTTGTCTATGGAATTCATAATAAATATCATGATTGGTTTGATTCCTATATTAAAGACAAAATGCAACTTACTAAAATTAACTCTGAAAACGGTCCTTTATTTTCTGAACCTAGAATAATAAAATATGGAGTGCCACAAGGCTCTATCCTGGGGCCTTTACTTTTTAGTATATGTACTGCGGATTTTGTGTCGTCAGTAGTGCACACTACTTTGCACATGTATGCAAATGATTTACAAATTTTGTACAACTTCGAAATCGAGAATAAACAAACTGCTGTTAATATTATTAATTCTGACTTGCATCGGATTAAGGAGTTATGCGATAAAAAACCTAGATATCGGTAATTATCAAAAAACTAGACAGTTGGGAGATTTTGCTGTTTATATTGAAAATTGTCCTTTGGAAAACTGTAGTTCAGTCTTGTATTTGAAAATGACCTGAAATTCTCACATGTTAGTGTTCTGTAAGAGGGCGTTCATCTCTTTTAAGCAAATAGCGCCTTTAAAACTTTCACTTTAGTTAAAAAAAAAACTTGGAAGATTAGATAAAATTATTGTTGGAAAGACGGTGGTTACCCAGTTTTTAATTTTCTGTTTTTTTTTATGAGGATGCAATGACAAGTGTATAAACATATTTTGATTTATTTAGATAGCATTTTATTCAATTTATTAATTTTCAGGTTTATACAAGGATAATATATGTGAACATTTGAACACGTAATGTTTAGGGGTATAGACTATTTTAATTTTACCTAATCAAAAGGTATTTAGGTCAACATGCATCGTTAACATCGTAATGTGAAGAGGTAGTAATATTCCATTCCAGTATTACCATCGAAAGGAAATAACTGATATTATGTTTATATGAACTTTTTTGCTTAAAATTAAATTATTTTATATCTCTTGTATCATATTCTATGTACAACAGTAATTATTATTATGTTACTATGAGTCATATCCACAAAGTAAGAGGGCTCAATTTTTTAAAAATCGAAATGGCAGTATATTTATGAGAAGTGTACATATTCAGAATGGTACATCAAACACTAGTTTTCGACATAGTTGCCTTCAACCTCAATGTATTTCATGAGTCAAGGGATAAGCTTTCTGATATCTTCGTCGAAAGAATCTACCGCCACCTCTCGGGTCCATTGTTTCACGGCACTGTGGACCTCATTGTCGGTTGAAAATCTTTTCCCGCTCATAAACACCTTCAGAGAAGAGAAGAGAAAAGATGTGAGCGGGGTGGTTGAAGGTGTTCCAACTGAATATATCCAAGGTACTTTGTGGCGTTGGCTGTGTGGAGACGTAAATTGTCATGCAACAAGCATACTCCCTTCGTTAATCTTATCCAAAGTCAATCGACGGTCGTCACAAAGTATTTATTCGGTATTGCTTATCATCTTGTCACTCAAGAATGAGGTACGTCAACTCCTTTGTTCATCATTAATATTCGATCTGCCAGCTTTCTATTCACGACATCACTTGTACACATGAATACGATTCATCACACCATCCTCATAAACAGTCTTGATTTCGTTAAAAATCTGGAATGGCGTCTTTCCCTTTGCAAGAAGAAACCGAATTACACTCCTCAACTCGCAGCTGGCGGGATTCAGGATAGTGCCATTTATTTCAACACGCCACTTCAACAACAGTTCTCAACTAACTTAGATATATGAGCGTGCGTTCTGCTCCCAACACCTTGGCCTTGAAAGCAATGTTGCCAACTTTGTCGAAAACAAAAACCATACTCAGTATTCAGTCAGTGCCTACTCTTACTTTGTGAATATGTCTAGTAATATACCAGGTACTTTATATTATTATTTAGTAATATGTATCTGTATATGTGCAATTTGTGGTAGTGATTATACTAATATACTTAAATATACCTATTATATTGTTGCATTAGCACTGTACAACTTATATGTAGATAGTAGTGATTATATAATGTACGTAGTACACTGATACTGTGACAAACATTTAATGTTATTTTGAATTAATCAGTGTGGTAATTAATAAATACAATGTTTTCCGTAAACGCCAAGTAATCAACAGTATAACAATGAAATGAAGCGTGGTTGAAAATTAAATTCCAGATGTATTGTTATGTTCTTTATTTTTCATTATATTTACGACACTTTGTCGTTCTGTGATGTACAGCCTAAGTTCAAATTAAATTTTTTACATAAAAGAACTGGTTCCGTGACATGGCGAACTGTCCCCTTTTCGTTCAATTGTCTCCGCAAGATTATTTAAAATGTTCCTTCTCTATGTTTCCTATACTATGATAAAATTCTGCTATACTCAGCGAGAGCTGGATTGATACAGCTCATCTCGAGCTTGATCTCATTGATACAGTCATACGCTTGATATACATGAGAGAAATTAACCTGTAACGTGTATTCTGCCGTCCCTTATTTAGCGTAGAATATTTTGTATTTTGGGTAGTAGTATCTATATAGTTTTAATGAGAAATTTAATGACCGAAAGAGGCTGTCAAGTCGTCGAGAGATCCAGCTGTTGCAGTCTTGAACAATGAGACGCAATGCAGCATGCGGAATTATAGGGAAGTACTGAAGCTGGGTTTCTAGTGTGTGATGAACTAAACCGTGATTGTTGCGCGAAGTACAGTATATCATGGTATAAGTTCGGTTGCATCATCTTTTTTCCATACATACACAGACAAAATAATATAGGAAATACTAACATTGTCCGCCATTTTCTTTTAAGCGCAAAGCTATACGTCGAAAAAATGATTGTCGTACTCTACAAAACTTCACTTATCTTCTGGGATAAGATTTGCTACTTCCGCAATTCGTGTCCATAATTTCTAGTGAGTTTGTGCTAGCATACATTTTGTCTTTTATGAATCCTCAAAAATAAAAAATTTAATATTTAAGTCGCGTAGTATAGCAGGACAATTTTCAGCTGCATCTTTCTCACGTCCAATCCATCGCCCAGCAAATTGACTATTAAGGAACTGCAGTACAGTTTCAGTGTAATGGTAATGTGAAAGATACATTAATATACATAAACCATATACAGGGTCGCTAATATGTATGGAAACGGTCGATTATCTCATAAAGTAAGATAGCTATCGAAAAATCATAAGTCATGATGAAACAAAGTTGCGTTTTCTTTACTCCATATTTCAATTCTTCTCGAAATTCTAAACAAAATTCGTATAGTACATTATGTACTTAAACTAAACCGTTTTCGAGATATCGAACTTCAAATATCATTTTCTTAATTAAACAAAAATATTTTAGTTCATTAAGTTTATATTCCATCAAGTTACCTGTGAAGTTACCTTTCTAGCTCCATAACAACGCCGCTTGTTATTATATTGACAACACATCTCAAAAATATATTTAGTGTGAATAATTTTCTCGCAAAAATTATGACGAAGTGTATCCTAATCGGGAACGTATTTCTAAATCAACCGTTTCATGAAAATAGAAGTATTAGAGATCGACGAAAAAATGGAAGACCAGTAATAGTCCGGGAGATAGCGACAGAAATTTTGCACCAATTCCTACAAAGCTGATTTTTTCTCATTTTATTGTTTTGATATCGCAAATAAACGGAACGGCAGTCTACCGCGCCAATGTGGGGGCAAACATTAGTTACAATGTTTGAAACATGTAAATAAATAATACGTAAATGTCTTTTACCTACAAGTGTGAAATTTTTTAGAGTGATCAATTATATCTAAAAATACAGTATAATAATAGTCTACCGCGTCGGAAGCGGGACCATCAAGGATCTACCACTCACGGAAGGTGTTGAAAAATTAACTTTTTTGACTTATTTCTACAAGGCTAAATTTTTTTTCTCAAATACTTTAGTTTATAAGAGAACCAAATAAAACAGTCTACCGATCATCTAAGGGTGTATAGCCTTGATAGACGGAATGGAATGCAGGATCTCCCTAGGGCAGTCGCTGCGTCAATCCGCTGTAAATCGCTCCGAATAATTATTAATTAGTCATGTCGGGATTAAATTAAAATCTACAAAGCTGTTTTTAGTCTATAAGTAGTAAAGTAAAATTATCGTCAAATAAATGTTTTCTACCTTCGATACAAATTGGCTAGCTTCAGTAGACCTGGCTAAAATTTTTGAGCTTGCACCATTATTAAAACTTACGATATTAGTAATAACGAGCGAGCGTTAGCGAGCGAGATTTTTGCTATTATAAAATTAGTAAAAATTGAAAATATTTTTTTTTAAAATAACTGACCTTTTTCTATAACCTCGCTCGATCCCGCTCCATCCGAGGTCATATATTCAGCCAAGGATATTGGCTCGCCTTTTGAATAGCCAATAAAATCATCGAGATTATTTTGTTATTTAATTTTAAAAAACATACAACAATACATTTTATAAATAATAATATTGAATACTGTAGTATAACAACCCCGGGTTCGATCGAAAAAATAAACGTAGTGGTGGCCAAAAATATGTGATCGTCATAAGGAATACCTACGTTGTATGTATCTATTTTTTTATTTAATTGACCAGAAGGCGCTGGCTACTAACTTTAAATAGGGGAAGTATGGTTAATTTTATAAAACAAAAGCAGACACCTAACTTTATTATTTACGTACAACAGTCTTCAAATTAATGTGACAAATAGAAAGAACAACAAAAACATTAACAACAATTTAACATAGAATAAGAGTGCCAGGCTCACCTAGAGCTCCTGCGGGGAAAGAGCATGGCAGAGAAACCCACGATCGTTGCTCTTACCACCCAAATACAAATACAAAACAACGGCTAGCCAAAGGCATACATTAAGAACCTTTGCTAATGATAATTAAAACTGGACTTTTAATTTCTCACTAAATGTCATCTCACTCAAATTAGACATACACACTTCCAAGTAAAACTGAAGAGGTTAGAATAATAATAATAACAACAACAATAATAACAACNGCTCCCCTGCAAGGCCGGGGACCATTGGAAAGTGGGTCGATTTCGTGACTCTCTGGAAGGTGGCTGCTGGCTCGTTGTCCGCTTCGTATCGGTCGTCCTCGATGTGGTCTAACTCGTCTCCATCACCAAGGGGGCGCATTTTTGACGATTTGTGGCTTCTCGCAGGTGGATTGGAAACATCGGTGATTTTTGTAATCGGCTGGCTTGGCTCAACTGCGGCTCTGCGATGTTGGAAACATGAAACATAATCGTTTTTGTTTGTTTCCCTTGGATACTGCTTCATCTTGGTTCGAGGCGGCTGGATAGTAACCGGATTCGAAACCTTGTCGATTTTTCCTCTCTTCGCTCCGGTAGTGATATAGGCTTTGCGAATGGAAGCTTTGTGTAAATTATGGCTTAGGACTTGGTTTGTATTACTGGACATCGGACTTAGGACGTTGTCCGGGATTCTTGGATTCGGAATGGAAACTTGGGTGAAAATCTTACTTTCTCTCCTGACAGCGGCTTCGGCTTTGGAGTTAGAAACATTATGTAAGTTAATGCTTTGCCTTCGATTTCTTATGTTGGAAATCGGGCTTGGAGCTCTGTGCTGGATTTTTAGGTTCGGATTGGAAACATGGGTGAAAGTTTTACTTTCTCTCCTGACAGCGACTTCGGCTTCGGAGTTAGAAACATCGTGGAATATGTTTGTTATGGCTTTAGGTTCTGCCTGGACATCTCGCGCTGGAGCGTCGTCCTAGGCGTTGGAACTTGGATTCGAAAGATAGTCGAAATCTGAAGTTCGCTCGCTCACATTATACGACAGTCGAAAGTTGTGTATCCCTGTATTTCCGAATAGAATTTTCTAGAACTTCTACGAAAATGCGGCCCTGGACTTATTTCGAGACGACAAACACAACGGTGAAGTCGGAAATTGCCTATCTCTATTAGTTTCAGAATAGAACTTTCTGGAACTTTCGCGAAGATCCACAAATCCAGTCACTTTTCGCGTAAACAGTCACTACTGGTAACGCACTGTCCAAGCCGATTAATGTCTTTCACTTTTGAACACGTTTGCAGTCACTTCCGGGTACTGAATTTTCTGGAATGTCCGAGAAAATGTCCAGTCCAATCCAGATATCCAGTCCAAAAATATCCAATCCAGGTATCCCACTTCTGACACCAGTTGTCACGAAATTTACGTGGTGACAAAACCCTGGGTTCGATTAATTTACACACTTCTTGATAATTAACTATTTATTAACTAATTACACCAACTAATTACTATTATCACTATACTGCACAATACTTCACTCTACAATCGCATTACTAATACTTCCAAACACTCCGAACGCTTTACCAATACTGTCCTATACAAAATAAGCAAACTAATTTATACCCTCAACGAAAAATCTAGTCGCGCCGAGTTAAATCTAAGAATGCTTCCAAACAATTCTCGGCGGTTCGGTTCACTTCTTAAACTTGCATGGTCGTCCCATTGGGGGTTTTCGTAACAATAGTAAAAAATTAGGTATTTATATAGGCGCGGCGGTAGCCGAAGCGGTCGAGGCTTGCCTACAGAGGCGAGACAGGGCTGCGCGACAAAACCATATTCAGGTTTTGTCCCATGTCTCTTATCGCAGTTCAGAGTGTCAGAATTGAAATAAATGGCTCTTTCTGAATTATTGTAATAAATCAACATGTAACTTTAAACTGCAACAAAATTCTCGGAAAAAATTGAGCAAGTTTTAAAATGCGATTTAGTTATTAACGAACTGGCACCTATTTTTCTACCCATGTTCTCCCAATGTGTGACCAACCGTATATCTCTCCTGTTTTCCACATTTTCCATAGTTTTACCGAAAGACGCATTATTCATCAGCTTAAAAAAATCCTTTTCAAATTTATTTTTTTGATTTGTTCCGCATTTCGGTATATAAATCTATATTTCTTTAGCCACCGAGGTTGATTGAATTTCAAAATCCTATTTTTGTCAAAACTAGTCCGTTTTCAATAGCTTGTAGGTTTATGTAAAGGACTACATAATTAAATTTATGATTTAAATTTGGAATACATTTTTTTAATTTAGATTTTGTATTTGGTGGAATGATATTTTCAATTAAAAAGGGTAAATCCGAATGACTATCATGCAACTCTTGCCGATAATGCACGTTAACCTCTAATATAAACCCATGGCGGCTGTCCTTCGGTATTTCCACATCAAAATTCCGAATTTCATTTTCATTTAGCCACGTGAACCCACCTATGGGTAAAAATTGGGACATACTGTGAGCATATAAGTATGAAAAAAGAATATGGTTCTCGAGGATTATAATTAGGCAAGAAGACATTGTTTGCAACGTGCCTTCTCTCGGAATATTATCCTATTCCACCACGAATGCCTTTTTTCAGCATATGTTTCATATCGATGTAAGTAAGTAATTCCAAATTTACCCCGGTTAACTTTAGCATGGCGTCCCATGCCAGTCCGGATGCCGTAAAGTACTGAGTTGGATCTAATTTATATTTTTCTAAACAAATTTTTCGGAAATTCTGAAACACATTACATAATAGTAAAACGTCAGATTTCAAGTACAGATCTGAATACTATCCTAGAGTATGACAGCCGAATAACTTCCACACTTCCTGAGCTCTGTTATAATCCGCATCAGTCATGTGTTCTTATGGTATTTTTCAATCCGTCATAATGAGTCCGCCATTTTGGATTTAAGAATTTCCGAATTAAAACCTTATATTCGTAATTGGCGATTTTGAAAATCGGGTAACAAGTTTCAGCCATAATCTTCAAATTTTAAATGCTTTTCCAATTAGTATATCCACCATATTGGATCCGCCATCTTTTATTCAGAAATATTCGGATTCGGACTTCAGATTCGTAATTAGTGACCCTAAAAACTCGCGGTAACAAAATTCAGGCAAAAATTATGAACATAAAAATGTATGACTTAAAGGGATCTGACACTGGTCTGTAGGTGGTTCCAACCCTTTGAGGGATAAGTTATATTATATTTTTTTTGGTATGTTGTCTATCAACTTACATTTATATATTTGGTAGGATAAAATACAAGGTTTTCCACTAACATTCGTTATTTCGTTCTTAAACATGGAATNATAATAATAATAATAATAATAATAATAATAATAATAATAATAATAATAATAGGGTAAGGTACTGGAGTCCTAACGGGAGGCAATCCAGCTATGAGTTGAGATTTAGCAGAACAACAACAATAATAATAATCAAGGGCGAAAATGTTAGTAAATTCAACAAAGCTCTTATATGCATATGACATAAAGTGAGAACAAGAAATCAAAGAACAACGTAATCGTGATAAAACAAGTTAAAAGTGAAACAAAGAAGTTGCTTTTGCAATATCTGGGCAGTCACGACAATATACGTATTTTAACATGTAATAAATAATGAGCAATCTTTAATAATAATTGTAACAATTTTATATTAGAAAAATACACGCTGAGCGTAAGACAATGAAGGCTAAACATATACAGAATTATTATCATGAAACATCTAGGTTTTTCGAATAACGTTATCATGACAAAAATAAGTTAGATGTGAAACAAAGAAGTCGTTATGGTAATGCCTGGCAATCACGACAATATGTACATTTTAACATGAAATAAATAATGAGCAATCGTTAATAATAATTATGACAATTTTACCTTAGAAAAATATATGCCCTTGAGCATAAAGCAATGGAAGCTAAACATATAAAGAATTATTATCATGAAACATCTATAACCACCACAATCATAAGATTACATAGAACAATTAACAACAAAGTACTTAAAGAATATTACCTGCTAACTAATACCAGTTAAACACTTAATTTTCCACTATTTTTGACACACTGCCCGCCGATCGTCTTGCTACCTATCTGCACACTGTTCTCACTTCAACTACCTATCTTCAACTATCTAGGCTTCCTTCTAGAATTCCCTACCTAAGCGCTTGTTTTTTTGTGCTTCCTTCTACCGTCCGTTAATATTACTTTTGCATTATTGTGCAATACTCATGCAACAGGTGACGTCGAAGTTGATAAGGTAAGTACGGTTTTGCACAATACTAAATAATTATGAAATTTCCTTTGTAGATTTTAATTTAATCCCGGTATGAGTTATTATTCAGAGCGACTTGCAGGGGATTGGTGTAACGACTGCGCTCGGGAGATCGTGCATTCCATTGCGTCTATCAAGGTTTTACACCCTTAGATAATCGGTAGACTATTTTCTTTAGTTCTCTTATAAACTAAAGTATTTGAGAAAAAAAAATTAGCCTTGTAGCAATAAGTCAAAACAGTTTTTTTAACACCTTCAGTGAGTGGTAGACCCTTAATGGTCCCGCTTCCGACGCTGTAGACTATCATTATGCTGTATTTTTAGGTATAATTAATTGATCACTCTACAAAGTTTCACACTTGACATAAGACATTTACGTATTATTATATTTGCATGTTTCAAACATTGTTACTAATGTTTGCCGCGCGGTAGACTGCCGTTCCATTTACTTGCGATATCAAAACAACAAAATGAGAAAAAATCAGCTTTGTAGGAATAATTACATCAATAGTGTCGCTGCCTCCCGGGCTATAAGCGTTATAAATGAAGAAAATTCTTTGAATGTCAAAAATTTGCAACCGGGAAAAATTACATCCATTCATACAAGAACTGAGTGAAGACGATTATGATCAGTCAACTTTGTCACCCACATATAGTTTTCTGAAGAATCTACATTTTGTTTAAATATGCACCTAAACCAACATAACTGTAGGTATTGGTCAGACCAACATCCACATTAGATTTAGGAAGTTCACACCCAACGACTACAGAAAGTTAATGTTTTGTGTGGTGGACACGTCATAGGACCCTATTTACGAAAATTTGACCTGTGAACTATAGTAATTACTTTTGAAAGAACATATTATTCCAGAACTTAGACGATTATTCCCGAACAATAACAATTTCAATTTTCCGGCAGAATAAATATAGTTTCAACATGATAGGACTCCTCCACATTTTGGACGTGTGGTACGGGCATATCCAGAGGAAACTTTTCCTGATAAATGAATTGGACAAAGGGGCACAATTAAATGACCAGCTAGGTCTGACCCCGCTTGACCTGTTTTTGTGGGGTCACATAAAAAATGTAATCCACAAAAATATCCCGCAAAATATCGAATAGCTGTAAGAAAGGATAAGGCATGAAATTTCCAATATTTCCCTCAACACCCTTTTAGATTCACTACAAAATTTTGTTCAGCGAATTCATTACTGTCAGGAGGTAAATAGTGAACAGTTTGAGCGCCTTAAAATAGAATTCCAAAGAAAATATTTGTTGTTTTGTAATGAACCTGTTTTATTTTTTATTTTATTATGTCTGGATTTAAAGATATTTCTTTTTATTTCGGATTATTTTACCCCGGCGGCGAGAATTATTGATTTTTCTACATATATATCAAATATCCACTCGCGGGTCCGACCGGCCGATACCCCACTCTGACAAGCCGTTGGTCACGTGGAGGTCCCACCACGACTGGTGTCAATGCGGTGGGGATTTGGGCAACAAAAGTCCTCGACATTCCCCGAAACCGACAGTTCGTATCCAGAACTCAACACCGAACAGACGTCCACCGCCAGCAAGAACTCTCGACCGAAGCCAGCCCCGAATAACCAGTGAACCTAGTAAGAATTATTTTCCTTATTATTATCCGTTCCAACCGGGTACAAGTCCGAAAAGATTTGTACACTTTAAGTGTGGAATTACTGTGGGCCCGAGAAGAATATTCTTGGTAACCCACACACAAATTCCACCGTCCGTCTCAACCCGCACAACAGTGCAATCGTTGGATTCGGCGTGTTAAACCCAATCCTGACGACGCCGTCGTGTTTACTACAGCGTTGCTTGGTGTCCCGCACCTTGATGTACGCTGGGTAATAGAGGATATGTGAACCAAGACCTAGAGGTTCGGCGTGCCCACCCAATCTCCGGGTCGTTCCATATAGTATCCGTACGCTTCTCCCTGGTCGGCGTGTATACCCATCAGACCGAGAAGCGTTGTATACAGAGAGTCCGACACCATCGGCCACCAGGACGTATAAAGCTTAAATGCTAGTGCGAATTGTAAGGCGAGATACTTCGGATCCCGTTTCACCATCCTTTCTTTCCGCCTTGCACCGCTTGGGCTTTCTTCGCTGGTTATTGCTATCGCTTACCGCTTACCGCATTCCGTTTACTAATTTTGCATTGCTTGCTAGGCCATTATACTGATATTTGACCGCCCGCCTGTTTAAAATAAATCCGAAATAATTCCGAATAAATTTTGGTTTATTTTCAGAATCAGCGGGGACCAGTAAAAACGTCTATAAATATTTTAATCAGACCGTTTAGAATCACCTTTTCCTTTGTATGTAAAAACCGTCTACGATTGTAGAGTAATAAATATTTTATTTCGATCCCGTTTGCAAATATTTATTTCTTTTCTAAAGGTGATAAGGAAAAGTGTAAAAAACCCAGAACCTTAACTTTTTAATTTTGTCTCTTTTCACACTGAATTTGTATATAATTATTGTTAAGAAACTTGTAAATAATTCCAGTCGTTTAGTAGTGGGTAGGAATAAAAACTGACATTATATGTATTTGTAATAAGTATTAATATTTTCCCTGTGTGAATAAATCTAGTAAAACTTAATAGGTTTATTTCTTTCACCGTCGAGGTAAAACGATAACATTCCGAACCAGCAAAAACGCTGATATCGTTTTGTAGAGCTCCCGTTAAATTTCATATTTAAAATAAAACTACACTGAGAAAACTACTCTCTGCCGAACTCTCTGCCGTTTTCTCCTAAAAGAAATTCATTGACCCCTGGAATTAATTTTCTTCATTGTAGCTACCTGTGCACTTTACTCTAAACCGAGGGTAAGGGATACGTGGAGTTTCCCCCACGTCAAATTTAGGGAAACTGGCGCCCGAGAATAAAACCGACTGTATAAGTTATTAAATAACATTACCGTTTAGAGTCCAGTCCGAGGAATAGAAGACCGTTCCGAAAAATTAAATTACAGGGGGTGTACACACCATAGTTAAAAGTAATAAAATTTACACCGAACGATCCATAGAGAGAGAACCGAGGAAAAGTGCGTCACAGTTTATTAAAACTTGTTTTCTCTCATTTTTATTCCGGCATAACCATTGTTTTCATAAAATTTAAAATATCCAGGACATTCATAAAAAAATAAATATTTTTTCGTTTCATGTATTTTTATCAATCCTGAACTATTATCTAAGCTTTTTTATTTTCTGTAAAAAATTAATAATAAAATTAAATCATATTCATAACTTCCACCTTGTATTATCTTCAAAATAAATATCCATAATTTGGGGCCCTTTTTCTTTCTATAAGTGACAGTACCTAGTAAAAAGTTGCTTTCAAAGTTCGATATCTCAAAAACGGTTAAGTTTAGGTACTTGATGTGCTATATGAATTTTGTTTAGAATTTCTAGAAGAATTTAAATATGAAATAATATACAGGGTATTCCATTAAAGAATAAACAACTGATTCTGTATAATTAATTTTTCTTTATTGTAATAGATTTTAAAAAACCCTAAAATGTTTGTGTTTTATGATTTTTCAATACCTGTCTATTTTTGAGATAATCGACCGTTTCCATACATATCAGCGGCCCTGTATATATTTTCAAATATTACATAGCACATCTTTTAGTAGATCTGGCAAAGTATATTCTAAGAAATTTAAATACTGAATACTATGTAAACGCAGCTAAATAGGTCCTAATAAATAATCATATCATACGTTAATAACAAATTGATGTTGGGAATGTTAAACAATTGTTGCCTTCGGATTATCATTAGTCAATTCATGATCGTTATTTGTCACCAAACTTTTGTTTGGCGACAAGGCTGTAATTGTTCTCTTAATGTTCTGTGTACTGTCGACTTTGAAATATTGAATCCAACAGCAATGCGCTTCTTACACATGAGAATTTTCTTCAACAACATATAAAAATGCTTCATCCACACCTACAGAGCGGACGAGAGTATTTTCTTCGTTAGCTCATAAGCTAACGAAGTTCCTTTTCCTCGAAACAGCATATCGTCTTGCTGCTGCTAAAAAATTGCATCCACATTTATCATATACTTAATGCATATCGACCAATGAATTTAAACCGTCCCAATTATACGTAATTGATAAAGTTAAAAATTAATAAAGTTGTTTTGATATATTATGACATTAAAATTTGTGTTTTCAAGTTATACTGAATCCACATAAACATATTCTTTACTCGAATAATGTACATCCTATTGATTTTCTATCTATTTGTCTATCTAGTATGCCTTCTTTTATATTATCCTTTGCAGTTTGCAAAGCCGTTAAGATGTTTAAGAAATTTTAACTTAAACTAAAAGTTAATATTTAATTCGTTTACAAATTTTGACCTCACCTTTATCTTTAGCTGATTTAAAGATAATTAAGGGAAGCCCTTTTCAAAACAAGAACTTTAACACCCCATATATCGAAAACGCAATGTATATACCAAACATAGATTCCTTTTTGGTCTGTAAATCAACACACGTCAAAGAAACCAGATAAGTTATCTAGTTTTTAAGATTCATGGATATTCGTAAATGTAAGTATGGAACCGGGAGAACAACAGTAATTTTTTTATAGTTTCTATGTCAACTAAACAAATGATTTGGTTTAATTTCTGAAACAAGTATATGTATATTCTCTCAGCTCATGAAAAAACAATCTTATTCGTAGTATTTTATTTCTTGCGAATTCCACTATTTTCAGCCTGCAAGTGGTAAAGAAGGTAGTTTAAGCACCCTATACCCCGTATAATAAGAGTGTTTAACGTTTTCTTAGACTCTTCAGGAAAAAGTTGCAGGTTACTGAATTAAACATGACTTCCTTCTGATAAATTATTTAAACCCACGCCATAAGTCCATCCCATTTATGATAATTTTAGGGCAATTAATCCTATGGCAGATATTACAGCCATAATTTAGAAAGTTAATTAACTAATTAATTTAAAAGCCAATATGTAAAGATGAGACATAATCGTCTGGAGCAGGATCGCGTGGCATTTTGTAAAGTTAGATAAAGCTTGAAGCGCAACTAGTCCGCGCATTATCATTCCAAACAAACACTCTGATATTCCTTCAGTCAGTTTTCCTTCGGACGCGGTGAACTTTTCACCAGACACAGAGATATAAGCGCTGACAGTACGTAGCGGACGCTTTTCCGATACGGTCAAAAATTGTAATCTGATCCGTCTTGTTTTCTATCGATAATATTAAAAATACGTTTCGTGATTTTAATTATTATTAAATCGAGATAAAATGCGGCACGTAGAAAAAAACGAAAGTTTACCGGAACACGACGTCCCCCCTCAGGTGTGGGCCATGTTGCATGAATTCTTGTTGGGTATAAACAATCCAGAGTTAGATTTGCGAGAGCCCCATCTCAAACCGTCACTGAGAAAAATCTATCCATTCATTATATTCATGTATTCAGTTTTGCTTGCTGTCGGGGTGTTAAGCAACTTGGCTGTATTTATTCACATAATACGCCACAAACTCTATAAGGATGGTACTTACAGTTTCATTTTAAATAACGTTATTAGTGATGTAATGAAATGTGTTATTATACTGCCCATTTCTCTGTACGTGCTCCTGATTCAGAACTGGATGCTTGGAGAGCTGCTTTGTTCATTTCTGCCCATGCTGCAGGTAAGTGAAAGATATTATATGTTGTTGTTTATTTCTAAATAATAAATAAATGAATAATAATAAGTATATAAATAAATATTACTAAAAATCGAGTACATTATTTCTATTTTATAATAATATGTAACTGTGTATAATTACGTTATATTCATTCAATTATATTAATTGTTAGAAAAAGTTTATTCTTCCAAGTTTGAATAGAAACTAAAAAATATTGAAATTACATAATTCACCTCAAGGGGTGAAAATTATATTTGTTAACTATAAATTACATAAGTACTTTTAATAATATAGAAACGTATTTTAACGAAATCATTCCATTATTTAGTTTTTTGTTTCTCCTGTAAAATTACGCTTGCTGATTCAATTTATATTTGAAATAATTCATCTGTTAGAACTCTACACTATGTCGCTGTAATACAAATTAATAAGTGGGGCGATAACAACAGCCAACAAAATATTAAATAAATTAAAAATTAATTTTGTTGCTGAAGTATTGATCGAAAAGTTAAGATAACAATACAATACAATCGTGGACATTCCTTTACTATAATATATTCAGGATTTTATATTTTTCTACTAAATAAGTAGTTACAATGATGACGTAATAACATAACGAAACATTGACACTATGGTATTGTCATCTGCTTTGTAAGATTTTTTTGTTAGTTTATTATATTTTATTTTTATTTTAACAATTCGCATGAAGAGAAATTATTTACAATTCGAAAAATTATTTACAATTCCAAATTAGTCAGCGATAGTAAAAGTAGAAGGAACAAAATATCCATTTCCATTTCTGGTGGTATAGTTGAACCTTGATGCGAGAAGGGATAAATCTACATTGGTTAAAAAATGTCCTTTGCGATTGAAGCAAATATGGAATATGTGGGCTTAATGCAAACTAAGATTAAAACTGTAATTTGGTCGGGTAGTAATTTTTATAATTTTATATTTTTGCTCAATTTATAAAGTAAAAACTAAAATTTGTGTTCAATCAAAAGAGGCAACCATAGCAGAAGTAACTAAATACTGTTGTTAAATAATAATTTATTAAAGGAATAACAATTTTGTCAAATAATATTAAATTGAAATATCCGCTTCAGTCCTCGACATAAAAAACATTTCTTCTAATTTCATAGGCATTTATAAGTTTGTTGGTAATTTAATTTATATCGGTGTTATTGCCATAGTTTTTATACAAATACATCTGTTCCAGTGTAGAAAATGACTTATCAGAAGTACACAGTCGCTGGTAGAGTTAGTCCATTCCGTATAAATTTTACAAATTCTGATAACAGATCACTCAAAGAAACATTATTTATTTATTTAGAAGTTACAGTATCCAACGGGACAAAGTCCCAATTATAGGATAAGGTAAAACAGAAAACCTTAACTAAATTTAAAAGAAAAGACAAACTAACATTAAATATAAAAATATAAATACTACATAACAATTAAAATATAAAATCCAGACAAAAAACTTAAGGATAAACAATAACAGACAGATAAAACAAATAAGCTAACAAACATATACAAGATAAGGATTACATTTACTAGACAAACAATTTTTTTATGTCATTCATACAATGAAAAAATATATCAAGTCGATCTTCATACTTCTGGTAATTGGAAATCATTTGATATAGGGGAGATGCTATTAGTAAGTTGGTACGAGGTGTGGGTAATTGTAAAACGGAGTGAAATCCAGAATTAAGTCTAGGAACATGATATAAAATCCTTGAGACTAACGAGTCTGCGTTTAACGTGTTATTTA
>NW_019417078.1:364756-371556 GCF_000390285.2 Anoplophora glabripennis
ATTAGTAAACGATTTACAGTTGCGAAGTATAAAACCGTAAGCCTTCATTGCATCATCGACCTTGGACACGATATGACATGAAAAAGATAATTCCTGATCGAAGATCACTCCCAAGTCTTTAATTTTAGTCAAACGATTAATTTTGATGTGATTAATTAAGTAACTATAACAATAAGGTGATTTCTTCTTTGTAAAGCTAATAATATTGCATTTCTTAGCATTTAGATATAAATCGTTCAAATTACACCAGGCTTCAATTTTTGCTATTTCTCCTTGAAGAACGACACAGTCATTTAAGGAGGTAATGTTAGAAAAAATTTTTAAATCATCAGCATACATTAGTTTCCGACAGTTCAGACTAGTTGTAAGGTCATTAACAAATAACAAAAATAACAGTGGACCCAAATTTGAACCTTGAGGTACTCCCGACTTCGCCAAATACTTGACAGAACCGTAACCATTATAAAAAACATATTGTTGTCTTTCGGATAAATATGATTGTAACAGTAAGACTGAATCAGAATTGAAACCAAAGCTATAAAGTTTTTGCAAAAGAATATTATGATTAATTCTGTCAAATGCCTTTGCAAAGTCGGTATATATAACATCGAACTGAACTCCACTGTCCACCGCTTCCAATGCATACTGAGAAAGAACGGCCAGATTGCTGGTTGTTGATCTCATTTTCATGAAACCATGCTGACATGGACATATTTGTTGAGAAACCAAAGAGTATGTCCTGTTATACAAAATGATTTCAAAAATCTTAGAAAAATTACAGAGGATAGAGATCGGTCTATAATTAGTGATATCAGCGCGATCGCCACTTTTGAATATAGGGCACACTTTCGCCTCTCTCCAACTTATAGGAAAAACTCCTGTTGTAACTGAAAGATTATATATTGCCAGTAAAGGAGCCATTAAAACTCGGACCGTGTCTTTAACAATGAATGACGGTATACCATCTGGACCGCAGGTAAACTTATTTTTTAATCTTTTTGATGCCTCAATCACCTCTGCCTCAGTGATGCTTTTGAATGAAATAATACAATTTGCCGAGGACGGAAGAGCGTTGGTATGATTATTAATCTTGGGATCAACATAAACGCTGTGAAAAAATTCTGCAAACGCATTAACAATAATTTGTTGATCATTTAATGTTTGACCGTTATAGTTCATACTTCCAGGAATTCTTGTGGAACGGTTTTTTGAGTGAATAAATGACCAAAATTGCTCCGGATGATGACACAGATTAAGCTCAGCATTAACTATATAATCATTATAAGCTAATCCAGAACAATGCTTGATATATGCTCTCAGCTCTTTATATTCACGCAAAAACTCATGGCGACCAGTATTCTTAAACTGCTTATAGCACCGTGCTTTCCTCTTAATACTCTTAATCATGTCAGCCGTGTACCAAGGGGGATATTTTCGTTTAAATACTTTAAATGTCGGAACAAAACTATTGAAGATAGTATAAATTTTGCCATAAAGTGCAACATTAACGTCAACTATATTTTCTAAAAATGACCAATCAATGTCCATCAATGCACCATACAATCCCGCAAAATCAGCTCTTCTAAAGTTATAATTCGTCTTACCCTGACAAGTATTGACACCAAACTGCTTTTCACGCACACCCAGATTAAAAAAGTTAAGAACTAATGCAGGATGGTACTATGCATCTTCCGCAACCAACAGTGCATTATCCCTATCTATAATACATGTCAAATTAGTAAATGCAAGGTCAAGAATTCGACCATGCATATTCAGAACAGTATTTATCTGCTTAAGATCACACAGATTCATAAAATTAGTTACTGTGAAAGTCTGCTTGTTAGAGTTATTTCCAAGTATAAAATCACGACAATTAAAGTCTCCAACAATAACAATACTTCCATCAAGAGCTGATAGAAACTGTTCAAATTCATCAAAGAATAGCTCATAATCGCCAACACAAACATCAGGTGGAATATATATGACAATGACAATTATAATTACCTGAGAGATAATACATTTACAACATAAAATGTCAATTGAATTAACAAGACCATCTAATTCCGGTGCTTCCACAACTTTAACTATGATATCGTTTCTCACTGCCAGAGGAACACCACCACCATCACTTTTATCAACAAGATCTAATCGTCTATCCTTACGGTAAACATCATATGCCACGGGAAATAATTCAAGACTGTTAATACCTGGATTTAAATACGTTTCACTAATAGCAATGACATCATAATCACCGAGAGATACAGCACTATAAAACAACAAAGAACAGATCTACATAAAACAGTCACAATGTCTGATAAATTTCTGGCGTTTGAATAGCACACGGAGTACCACCATCATCATAACGCCAAAGTATCATTCTCACTCTGGGTAAAATTGATTGGCAAAAAATGTGATGGTCATTTCTCTCAGCCCCTAAACTTGCAGATTCATTTATCACGTACGACTTGATGTTTCGATGAAACAATAATTTACAAACCCTTAAATTGATACAAACTCGCAAAATACCCACAAGCTTTACCACGCTACGCTGTTTTCTTAAGACATCTCTTGAGACAACAATTAAAGAACATCATAATAATTGGACCTTGAATAATTTCAGAATCGAAACCTACTAATCTAAAGGCAGATTTTTGGTAGGATTTTTCCTTCTGGGTGAAAAATATGAGGCTCCTTGTTCAACCTGTCTCGACTCTTATGCAAATGCGAGACCATGGGGCAAATTTTACAATTTTTTTGTACGCAATATTTTCTACCTACTGAACCGAAATTATGAAAATTTTTCATATTTTGCATAAAAAGGTACTCTTGTTAGATTTTAATAGCATGAGCCATTTTCTAGTAAAATCCATTTCAATAATTCATTACCTGCTCAAAAATTCCTGCTGAAAATAAATGTATCAAATTGTGCCATGAGAAAATTACTATTTATGACACTTAACAGAGGTGTCAAGTATATGTCAATTACTGATTAGATTACCTACTCAATATACCAATCTAATAGCTGTTTTACATTGACAATTTATTGATGAATAAATTGACGAAATTCTTCATGAATTAATTCACGAATTTATTGGTAAACAGTGTGGTTTTACACTGTTACAGACTTTGTCAAGTTTTTTGACGTATGAATCAGTTCTACCAATGAATAAAAGAAGCAAATAAATTTCAAAAATGTCACCTTTCCACTCATAATTGTAGTGATACAACAGCGGTACCGTTCTGACACATATTATATAAATATTAGTTTTTGTAAGTAACAAATCAGTAAAAACAATGCAAAACTAGCACGACGCCACACAATTATTTACATATTCCAATAACATAACCTCATTACTGATCTGAGGCTGGAAATCTGTTGGGTTGGTACTTCCGAACTTCACGAAGAAATTGACGAAAATTAGAACATGCTCTAATTCGTCAAGAACTTGATGAATAAATTGATGAAGTTATTTGACAGCTGATTTGGTGCATTACACTTGTCCAATTTCTTGATGAAGCGACTTCATCAATTAATTGATCAATAAATTGTCAATGTAAAACAGCTTTAAGAAATTTGAATTTACATACTGTAATAAACAGAGAATAGACTAAATTATTATAGGGCTACTAGTTTAGATACACGAGAATCCGAGCGGATCACCTATCCGCTGCGGGCAGGTGTGAAGAATTCGAAAACGGTAATATAACGGTTTGGTATTTTTTGATTTTCAAATAAAAATAATAATAGTAATAGTTAACATTTTATTATTCAGAATTATTTATGTTACTGTTTACTACAAAACTATCTACTTAACTGTGATATTAAACCCTGATTTAGTAACAGTTACATAACAATTACAATAACGATAATAATAGTACAAACGGAAAATTAAATAAAAATAGTAATTTTTTCATGGCACAATTTTATACATTTATTTTGCAGTAGGAATTTTTTTAGCAAGTAATGAATTATTGAAAAGGATTTTACTAGAAAACGGCTCATGCTATTAAAATCTAACCTAAATCTAACCTTTTTTATGCAAAATATGATAAATTTTCATATTTTCGGTTCAGGAAGTAAGTAGAGAAAATTACGTAAAAAAAAAAATTGTAAAATTTGCCCCATGATCCCGCATTTTCCTAGGCCCCTGCAGCAAATGTTTATTTGTGTATAATACCGATTATTAAGTAAAGGTATAAATAGTAATACAACCCCCAAAATTTCGAGATTTAATATTAAACCGTTTTGAAGTTATGCAATAAAAACAGTTTCCTGTGTTACCCCTTCAATAGGCTATATCTCCCTTAGGGGCCGCCACTGACAAAACTCTACTAATGTTTTCATCGTATTTCGACATGTTTTACATACTCTCTAATTTTGAGTACTTACTTATTTCGTTAACACCTTGTATAATCAGTAGCTTCTTCATTATAAGAAAACATGCTTATCTGATGAATCATTTAACGGTCATTAACGGTCATATATTCATTCAACTGTATTTTTTAGACCTAATAAAATCAAAAATATTCAACAAGTTCAGAAAGTGGTATTAACGGGAATAAACACTTTTATCTAGAAATTTTAAGCTATCCAACAATCAACAGTCATGAAGCATCAGAAGAAATTGGAGATGATATGATTATGATTACGTTCAGCAGATTTTAAGAATGTTTTGTGTAGTAAGATCGTTTTAAAAAAAATGTCTCATGTACATTCACTTTATCTTTTATTTTTGGTTTTAATATAATTCTGTTAAAAGTAAACTAAAATTGCTCTCCATTTTTCATTTTTCTACCTTCCAAAAACTGCAGAAGTCAACATTAAAAAATATATAAAATATATTTAAATACATCAAAATATTTTTTACAAAAAAAATCTTCGTACATCAAACCCATTGAAACCTATCCAATAGTTATTGTTAGAATTATGTTCGTATTTGTACTTTTAATAATATAGAAACGTATTTTAACGAAATCATTCCATTATTTAGTTTTTTGTTTCTCCTGTAAAATTACGCTTGCTGATTCAATTTATATTTGAAATAATTCATCTGTTAGAACTCTACACTATGTCGCTGTAATACAAATTAATAAGTGGGGCGATAACAACAGCCAACAAAATATTAAATAAATTAAAATTATTTTGTTCTTAATTTTGTTGCTGAAGTATTGATCGAAAAGTTAAGATAACAATACAATACAATCGTGGACATTCCTTTACTATAATATATTCAGGATTTTATATTTTTCTACTAAATAAGTAGTTACAATGATGACGTAATAACATAACGAAACATTGACACTATGGTATTGTCATCTGCTTTGTAAGATTTTTTTGTTAGTTATTATATTTTATTTTTATTTTAACAATTCGCATGAAGAGAAATTATTTACAATTCGAAAAATTATTTACAATTCCAAATTAGTCAGCGATAGTAAAAGTAGAAGGAACAAAATATCCATTTCCATTTCTGGTGGTATAGTTGAACCTTGATGCGAGAAGGGATAAATCTACATTGGTTAAAAAATGTCCTTTCCGATTGAAGCAAATATGGAATATGTGGGCTTAATGCAAACTAAGATTAAAACTGTAATTTGGTCGGGTAGTAATTTTTATAATTTTATATTTTTGCTCAATTTATAAAGTAAAAACTAAAATTTGTGTTCAATCAAAAGAGGCAACCATAGCAGAAGTAACTAAATACTGTTGTTAAATAATAATTTATTAAAGGAATAACAATTTTGTCAAATAATATTAAATTGAAATATCCGCTTCAGTCCTCGACATAAAAAACATTTCTTCTAATTTCATAGGCATTTATAAGTTTGTTGGCAATTTAATTTATATCGGTGTTATTGCCATAGTTTTTATACAAATACATCTGTTCCAGTGTAGAAAATGACTTATCAGAAGTACACAGTCACTGGTACAGTTAGTCCATTCCGTATAAATTTTACAAATTCTGATAACAGATCACTCAAAGAAACATTATCAGGCCTTCATAAAACAGTCACAATGTCTGATAAATTTGAATAGCACATGGAGTACCACCATCATCATAACGCCAAAGTATCATTCTCACTCTGGGTAAAATTGATTGGCAAAAAATGTGATGGTCATTTCTCTCAGCCCCTAAACTTGCAGATTCATTTATCACGTACGACTTGATGTTTCGATGAAACAATAATTTACAAACCCTTAAATTGATACAAACTCGCAAAATACCCACAAGCTTTACCACGCTACGCTGTTTTCTTAAGACATCTCTTGAGACAACAATTAAAGAACATCATAATAATTGGACCTTGAATAATTTCAGAATCGAAACCTACTAATCTAAAGGCAGATTTTTGGTAGGATTTTTCCTTCTGGGTGAAAAATATGAGGCTCCTTGTTCAACCTGTCTCGACTCTTATGCAAATGCGAGACCATGGGGCAAATTTTACAATTTTTTTGTACGCAATATTTTCTACCTACTGAACCGAAATTATGAAAATTTTTCATATTTTGCATAAAAAGGTACTCTTGTTAGATTTTAATAGCATGAGCCATTTTCTAGTAAACTCCATTTCAATAATTCATTACCTGCTCAAAAATTCCTGCTGAAAATAAATGTATCAAATTGTGCCATGAGAAAATTACTATTTATGACACTTAACAGAGGTGTCAAGTATATGTCAATTACTGATTAGATTACCTACTCAATATACCAATCTAAGAAATTTGAATTTAGATACTGTAATAAACATAGAATAAACTAAATTATTATAGGGCTACTAGTTTAGATACAGAGGAATCC